>NC_090881.1:11826336-11871336 GCF_036669935.1 Montipora foliosa
ATTGCGGCTGTATGGCTTTCGTCAAATTCGACGAAAATTATATACCTTAGTAGCTTGGTAAATAGACTCTGTCATTAAAAAAAGTAATTAACCTTTAGTTTGTTTATGCTAAAAACAAAACTCAATATAAAGACGTTGACAGCATATTTTGTGGACCTTTTCTTGTTGCCTGGTAAGGCACTGTCAACCAGCTTGGTCATTTCTCCATCACTGGCTTCTGCAAAACGAAGTTTTTTGTCTTCCATGATCAAAAAAAAAAATTTTAGGTTGAACGTTTGCTCGTTTCCTGGTTTTTCTTTGGTAGAAATAAAATCAGACGACGGATATCAATTCGGACGAGGAATATCCACTGATAACCATCGTCCGATTTGTATCACGTGATCAGTTTTATCCAATGTCAGCCCGCAGAAATTAATGGGTGGGTTATAATACATCATTTCAATCAAAGCTATCGCCTTTGTTACTATGTACAGACCGTTTCGTCTTAATCACTGTCATGATCAATTAAACAATTGCCCTTTTTAATGTGCAAGTTTTGTTTTCCCATTTCAGACCACGTGATGTTACTCTAGAGAACAGTTTCTTTCAAATGTCGTCTTATGCACGTGCTTATGCACGAATAACTTGTGAAAAGACAGAAGGAGAATTCCCTTGAGAACATCACGTTGTCTGAAATGGGAAAACAAAACGTATGAGCTAAAGAGGTCAATTCGATGGGCTCGCTAAATTACCTTATACGGTAGTTTGGACTTCTGGATTACTGGAAACTTAAATTGCAGGCTATTTTCTGGTCAAAAAAACGTTTCCACGATACGTTAGGTTTCCAAAGCTGACCTTTGTATTAAATCAGTGTTTATACATAAATATTACGTACTTATTCACTGAATGGGAGGGCCAGGTGGGAAAATAATTGGCCCAAGGTCATGGCGTACGGACCGAGCGCAGCTGGGTCTGTTCGCCAAGACCGAGGCCTGTCCGGCCCGACCTAAACTCAGGCAATAAGCATTTTATCATATGGGCTCTTTAAGCTAGTCAAGAGCGCTCAGAGTATAAAGTTTGGACAAAAATAACTAACAATTTTTTGCCCAGAAAATTTATCTAATATGTTATTTGCATTTGATTTCCTGGCTGTAAATAACTTGGATGTTTAAAAGCGATGTAATCCTCTAAAATCCCATCGCACGGAGCAGTACGTTTTCCTAGCAGGACCGACTGCTTTTTCCGGCAGTAGTGTAGCAGCTCTCGAAGCCTGTTATTGTTTAGTATTGTAAGCAGCTTCTATTGTTCCTAAGTCTAAGTTCTTGTTTCGATTGTTTAGTCTTTTGTTTTTGGCTAGTGTAACGAGCCAATCACATTATACGTTACGAGAGCTGCTACATCACCCTTTTCCGGTCCTGCTCACGGTATGCGTATGGCCCTCGTAGAGGAATTTTCCCAATAGTTTTACAATAAAAGCGCCAGCGGGGCCGTACGAGTTATATCATAAGCAATATTAAATCCAACCTTGAGTTGATATCCATTGCTTTATCCAGTGCAGCAGAACCCAAGTCACCGATTTCATTGCCGGACAAATTCAAGTATCTCAGCGTTGAATTTGTTTCCATTGCCTTAGCCAGGGCAGTAGCACCCGAGTCACTGATTTTATTATCAGACAAATCCAAGTATGCGAGCGTTGAATTGATTTCCATTGCTTGTGCCAGTGCAGCGGCACCCGAGTCACCGACTTCATTGCTAGACAAATCCAAGTATGCCAGCCTTACATTTCTTTCCACTTCTTTAGCCAGTGCAGCAGTACCCGAGTCACCGACTTTGTTGCAAGACAAATGTAAAAATTTCAGTGTTGAATTGATTTCCAGTGCTACAGCCAGTGCAGCAGCACCCGAGTCACCAATTTTATTTCGAGACAAATCCAACCATGTCAGCGTTGAATTTCCTTCCATTTCTTTAGCCAGTGCAGTGGCACCGGAGTCACCAATTCCATTGCCAGGCAAATCCAGCCGGGTCAGCGTTGAATTGATTTCCATTGCTTTAACCAGTGCAGCAAAACCCGAGTCACCGATTGCACTGTCAGACAAGTACAACTGCGTCAGCGTTATATTGACTTCCAGCGCTTTTGCCAGTGCAGCAGCACCCGACTTACCGATTTTATTTCGAGACAAATCCAACCATGCCAGCGTTGAATTTCTTTCCATTGCTTTAGCCAGTGCCGCGGCACCCGAGTCGCTGATTCCATTGCCAGGCAAATCCAACCGTGTCAGTGTTGAATTTATTTCCATTGCTTTAGTCAAGGCAGCGGCACCCGAGTCACCGATGTTATCGTTACCCAAATCCAACAGTTTCAGCGTTGAATTTGTTTCCAATGCATGAGCTAATACAGCAACGCTATTTTCATCTAAGCTCCGTAAACAAATGAGCCTCTGAATTTCAAGAAGCGAACCAAGCGTATGCGCCAATTCTTTGCTGAAGGTACCTTGATCTTTCTCACATTCAGTGATGCAAATTAATGCAACGCATAGATAGTCACTACACCTCCGTTCTTCAATTGATTGGTTAATTTGACTTGCTATACTTGCCATAAGTGCCTTGGCTTTTGTCTCGAACCGTTGAGCCAAGATACCACAAGTAAACATAAGCACCTGTTGAAACTCGTTAAAATATCTGTTGTCAGCAACTAAATCATCTGGACTAATTTCCTCATCAACAAGCTGGCAACTGAGATAAAATGCAGCAAAGAACTCTTGAAAGCTCTTGTGTAGAAACCCATAGCAGAGGCTTGGTCTTCGTTTGCTGCGTCCAGGCTGAACTGACAGAAATCCCAATTCAGGTATTAAGTTGCTGGTACAATCTCGGAATGCGCTGTGGTCGAAATACATTTCATCCTCACGCAAGCCATTCAACGCTATATAACCAAGATGCTTTAATTCAGAGTGGTACAATTTTGTCAAGTCTTCGTCCGTTTCTGATAAATCTTTCTTTTCCCTGAACCTTCTCAGTACACACTGAACTATTTCGAAGAAAAGGAGAGTTCTACCTTTCGGCAAATCTCCTTGGAAGTCTTCGCAAAGGAGACAAAGAAGTGCTATATTTAATGGATTTGCAGTTAATCCCTCAAGGCTTGCGTCTGTATGCAGCTTTTCCAAGATCTTTTTAGCCAAATGCTTCTCAGTTTTAAAATATCTCCAAATAAAATCTTCGGCGCCGTGTTTGGTAAATCCTTCGACCTCTAGCAGAGTGTCGCAGCATTTCCGTACTTTTATCCCAGCTTCGTGGCGTGCTGTAACCACTAAGTAACATTTTGGAAGCATTCTCCCTTGAATGATTTCTTTATAGACGGGTAATTTGTGGGTTGGCAACTCATCCAATCCATCAAGTACCAGCAAAACCTTTGACTGATGGTCCCGAACGAAGGTAAAGAACTTCTCTCTTTCTTCTTTCTTTATGTCTTTCGGTAAAAGCTGGTCATCAATAGCCTCCCATAAGTCAGAGTTAATGTCTCTACATTTCAACAACAGCAGCACTTGGAAATCAGGAAACGAATCTTCAGCTTTACAGTTCTTGGCCCAGTCGTAAGCAACCTTGTTACAATAGGTTGTCTTTCCCATGCCTGGCTGTCCTTCAATCAAAACCTTTCTGGGTAGTGAACATTCTGCATGTGGTTTGAAGATTTCCAACATATTGACAACGGAGTCAATCTTTTCGCCTCGTTCTTTTTTCCTGCTGACCATTTTAAGCCTTGTAAAAATGCTGTCAAGATGGAATCGAAACTCCTCGCACCACGGGAAAGGTGCAAGCCATCCTTCACGGCTTTTGTAGAGTTGTCGAATATCCTCGATAAAGTCAGCAGCACTAAAGCCATCTGAAATTAAGAAAGAGTCATCAACTGAAAAAATAAACCCAAGGTAAGTACTTGAGATTGACGCTTACACGTTAGTGTAGTTAAGGTCGACTAAAATTATTGATAGTAAAATATGTGAGAGTCATACATATAAATCGAGCTTCGGGGTGTGACTCTAAGCGATAATTATGATGGCAAGGAGGCCTGAAGTGGACTCGAACCCATGGCTATGAGAATGACAGTGAACAATCTGATCTCTCAAGCCATAGGAGTCAGTCCGTTGCGAGTTCATTCTACATCTCAGATGACTGACAAGATAGAGCATTGCAGCGCTAACGAACGGTCATCAATAGGTCCGATTCCCGTTCAGACCTGCGTTTTTTGAAGTCTTCTTTGCAACTGTCAAAGTTACTCTCTGAACTGTGATGATCACACTCGCTTCAATGCAGTACAAATTATGATGAATTTCCCCCTACCACGGAATACTTGGATGTTAAAAAATGATGTGTAAAAAAAATGCTTAAAGTCTCTCCTTATACTGCTGTACTGTATTGACGTCTCAAAATACTTTGTTTTCTTGGAGAGGTCGATACCCTATATATAAGTTCATTTTAATAAATGCACAACTTATCAATGAGTGGAGATTTCAGGAACCTTGATGCGATTGAAAGCAACTCTTGTCACTCGACCTCATGAATTAGGCGATCTTTATTTGAACTTGACTGTACCTTCGGTCTCTTCAAGCTTAGTACTTGAACTTTCTCCCTGCCTCTTCAACTGCTTCAACATTTCTTCAAAAAGTAAAATAAGGAGTGAGATAGTGAGAAGTACTTTTGGTATAATTATTTTGAAACTCAAATCTTTGTCAGGAACAAATTCAATTTGCTTCCGAGTTTCGTTCCTTAATTTAAATTGGGTCTGACTTTTCAGAAAGTTGTTTGTTTGAGAATAAAACAGCAATAATTTCTGCAAATGGTCAGACATTTGACCTCTTGGATGCCCTCAATAAACCATACGATTCATCACATAGCCCTTGTGTGAGACATTAAAGAACCCTCGACCCGTTAGACGAGAGCGACGCAAGGAGTCCCCGGTGTTGTGGTCTGGGCACCTGTAAATCCTACTGGTAATTTCCTTAAGATTGCAACCGAAGGCATTTGCGCAATAGGCACGAAAAGACCCTTTGTAACGGTTGTACCGATGTTTGTGTATTTGGTAGAATAAAAACTTCCTTGAATGACTCACATTATTATATCCATTACGTATTATCAATGTATGTTGTTCTCCAATAAAAACACTCACATTATAATTAACGCATAAAATAAGGGCCAGTTACATTTATACCTACCTTCCATCTCACTGAACTTGTCCCTCAAATGTTTTGACATTTCTTTGGGAGTAAAAGAGCAGTCATTAAGCGAACCTTGAAATTACTTCTTGCAGACAATTATTAAGTCAATAAAACGCATGAACTCACCATGTGTCTCTTTTAGGGTGTCTTTGGTGCTGCCTTCATCACTTTCAAGTCTCTTCAGGATGTCTTAATCAAATCAAATCAATGGCTGAATTAATCAATAGATAGAATAAAAGAGCAAATAATTCTAATGAAGCGTACACGAATATAGCGCATACACTGAAAAAGGCTGACAGGTAAGGCATGTAATCTCTTCCCGGAGAACTCAACGGTCCTTTAACAATTAAGATGGATGCACTGGACTAGACATGGGACAAGTCCACAGAAAGACAGTTGATATGTCCTCAACATAGAATTTTTTTACTATCCTGATAAACGTTTGACAAGATGACTGCACAAGACTCTATTTCATGATGTACACGCTCATGTGTTGTAAGATAAGAATAGCTGTGACAACAGACTGTCTTTAATTCAACTTTTTTTCGTTGTAACTTTGTGTTATTTTTGTGTCAATGAACTATTAAATACTTATACCTAAGAAACGATCGAGATGACACCTATTTTGTATTGGCTCAAAGTAACAGGTACGATAAATAGGACCACTTCGCAAAATAACTTATTAGAAGAGGATTTAGAGCTACCTTCACGGCTGGAAAATTTAAGGTGGCTCTGAATCCTTCCCAATAAACTACTAGTCAATCAACTATATTTAGGTATGATATGTCAGCAGCCGTGTAGAATCACACGTAAGTCAAGTCATACACTAGTGAGACCTCTAGTCCTTTAGCTGTTACTATAAATGACAATGTATAGTACACACCTTTCACTTCTCCAACTTCCGACTTGAGCAATTCTGGATTAAAACAAAATGCAAGATAATGAGTAAATAATGAGATAGACATGTTTGTGTTTCACCTTAATATTAATTAACCCTTTTCTTTCGTAATAGTTACACTACAAGCTACATTTAACTCCGTCTGACAGAAAATATGACTGAAAGATATGCTAGGTGGAGTTGGCAATCTGCCGGCCTGGCTGCAGCCGTGGCCTGTGTCAAGGAAATTATTGCATGTGCGCTTACACCAGCCGATGAAACCAAAGTGGCCTTGGCACAGTCCTCTTGCAACAGGAACACCCAGTGGCTTTCAGTTCCCGTGTGATGACACAAACTGCACTATGCATAAATTGAAAAGGAACTCATTGCCACAGTCTTTGCATGTGAGAAACCTGACCAGTACATCTTTGCAAGAGGCAATGCAATTGTCCAGTCTGACCATAAACCACTGAAAACCACACTTAAGAAACCCACACGCAGTTTCTCAAAGAATTAAAATCTTTAACACGTGCGACTGCGCAAGCAGAACTACAGCATTCAAGTCGAATACAAAATGAAAGCCATCATTTTCTAGCAAACCTGTTAGACCAATCCTGGAGAGTGATGTTCTATCAGAGAACAACTTGTTCTCTTTTAATATAAAGCGGAACAACCATGAAGAAAATTGAAGGGTCTCCCCACTTGTCTTATCCTTTACATACCCGTTTATTTTATTTATTTTACTTCTGAATTCCAGTACTCTCTTCAAAAGTACATGACCATAATAAGGTTAATTACATATCTAACTCTTTTTGAGGTCGGGCATACCTTCTAAATTTTCAAGCTTTTCCTTTGTATTATCATCATCTTTCTTCCACTCCTTCAGCAACTCTCGATAGTGCTCCTCAACATCAGGATCCATGCAATCAGTCTTCATACGGCTGATCACAGTCGCATACAATGTTCCAGATCCAAGTGCTAGCAGTACCTTGCTGATATCTTGCCATAAAAAATTGAATACTGTATCGTCAACCGAAGCCTGGCTGGCGTGAGCGTGGACATTGTTTCTGTAATACTTGATTCTTGCTATGTTTGCCTCTATACTGTTATCACCTTGGAGAGGAAGCTCGTCCCAGTTTCCAGTACTGGCAGGAGGACTGAAACCACATATATTTCTCAGCAGTACCATCAGAAGAGTGATGTCAAAGCTGGCTGATGACACTGATGAAGGAATAGTTGGGTACAGCTTTCCCCACTGTGTGGGATTAAGAATTTTTTTCGTTTGTAGCCACTTTAATGTAGGGTAAGCAGCTGAAGTACTTGACAAAATCCGGTGAAGGGTAGCTGGAGGATGTATTGTGTCAAACGTGTCTCTCAGGGCCTGGGTTCCCACATCCACCAGAAGCCGGCACAGACGGGCATAGTTGGTCGTCTCCTTTGACGAGGCAAATGGAACTGGACCAGATGCCATATCCCAAACTTTCGGCTACATAAACACGAGAAAATGAGTGTGGTTTATTGGTAATCAAGTCCAAAAACAATTGCATTTGCTATGATTTACCGAAAACGCTCAGTCATATGGGACTTGGTATAGGTAAATGTAAACAACATCTGAATGTTAGTGGGGTTCTAACAACTGGAACACCAGAATTCTGACATCTATGACTGTCAGTCAGACGTTTCTCCTTACCAATTGGTCCCATCAAGAAGTCAGCCTATCGAAACATGCTATTCATAAACTAAACAGTGATGACACCCCCTAACATATGCAGTGTCTAGTGTAGTTCCATCTAAATCAAGATTTAGAAAGTGTTCACAACTGGCTAAGAACAAACAAACTTACTCTAAATATGACAAAAACCGAGTTCATGCTCATTGGATCAAGGCAGAGGCTGAGTACTCTTCCATATTCCCTGACAATTTCTATTATTGATAAACTAGCAAAGAAAGTCGCTTCTGGCATTGGGGCACTAAAACGCTATGTTGTTGGGGGAAACTGTGGGATAACTTAGCAGGATAGGCCTACAGAAATTACAAAATAGAGCAGCCCGTGTTTTGACTTATTCTAACTATGACACCGATGATGGTCCCTGCTTGAGGTCCTTTTAAACTTGGCGCTGGATTGGACAGCTTCATCTATAGAATTTATCAACTATGTACATTTCAACAACGCGAAAAAAAAGTGTTTCCTAAAAATCCACCGTTTAATTGAGAGCCTATTTTTTGT
This sequence comes from Montipora foliosa, assembly GCF_036669935.1. Lineage (NCBI taxonomy): Eukaryota > Metazoa > Cnidaria > Anthozoa > Scleractinia > Acroporidae > Montipora > Montipora foliosa. The sequence continues at coordinate 11,834,627 of NC_090881.1, forward strand.
GTGCGAAGCCCTTCAATGTTTGTCCACATTGTTATGGCTCAAACTGGATGTCCTGTCCCGATGTCCCATCATGTGACATTAAAACGTAAAAAAGTGACAGATTATCGGACAAAAGCGATTGATCACAATAAGTTACGATGAAATACTTCCTCTTCCTCCTCCTCTTGGCGTCAGCGTCATATGTCATATCGTCGCAAGGCTTCAGTTAGTCATCAATGCCTTGGCCCTTTTCGTGTGTGGTACGTGAGGTCTCTTATTAATGTGCCCTGGTGGGTCAGTGCGGAGTTCAATACGTTAGTTTTTAAGTTCTCTTGGAGTGGTAAGTGTGATTTAGTGGCTCGTCGCATCGTGGCTCAACCCTATTGTTTTGGTGGTTTTCTGTTGTTGATTTTCAGTGTGAGGTGTGCGTTCATCGTGTGCAATGGGTTCGTCGTTTTGTCTTGTCTCGTTCTTGGGTTTGTTTCATGGTTCTTTGGTTTTCTTCGTTGCTCAACACTACTCCGCATGTTGTTTTTCTTCACGTAATGCTTTTTGTTGGCTTCTCTTCCTCTTTTTTATATTTCTTTCTTGCGCGCCTGGCGGGCGTGTAAAGGATCCTTTGTGGCTTCTTCTTTGGGTATTGGTTCGGGTACTGATTTTTTTCCTGTAATTTCCGTCACCAATTAGTCTGCCTTCATGTATCTTTTGTCTGGAAATGCTGTTTCTCCTCATTGAGAGGAAAAGTTCTTTCCTCTGTTTGGTTCTCTTTTCTGGTCTTCTACGTGGCGACAGCTTTTCTTTTTTGATTTAGACCGTCCTGTTATTGATCTTTGATGGAAAGTTCCCCATGGGGTCCTTTACAAGGCAGACCGCCTTGCTTCTTCTGGTCTCTCTACGGTTTGTTTTTGTACTGATCCGATGGAGTCCGCAGCTTTTGTTCTTCTAATGTCCTTTGGCTGTTAGGGTCCTTTTCTACCTTCAATCCCATATGTTTCTGGCTTCTCCTTTGTGTCTTTCTATCCTGCTTTGTCAAGTTTTGTTCCTTTTTTTCTGCAGACACCTTTCCTGTCGTTCCCCATGTTTTTTTACCTTCTTAATGTGTTTAAGTTCTGTCTTTAGGGTTCTCTTAATGATTTCCGTTTCAGGAGTAAGCATTCATCAGCTGTCGATGTCTTAGAGCGTGTCAAGACTCGGGCGCGTGTTCTATCTTCCTTTGTTTTTCCGTCGTTGGTCTGGCCGTCGTCGTCATTTTTTTGTCCGTCAGTGGGGTGCTCGTGCTGTTTATTTTGCTTCTCTTTTTGGTGATCACCTAGTTATTCATCTCTAGTCGTTTTCCTTTTGGTTTTTTTTTTCTGATAGAATATTTTTTTTCGGTTTTGACTTTGGAACGGATTCGGCTTACGATTTTGGGGTGCGAACCGATCATCTATAGTCTTCTTCTTTTTTGCTTGTTTTTTTCTGATATATATATATATATATATATTTTTTTTTTTTTTTTCGGTTTTGACTTTGGAACGGTTATGGCTTATGATTTCTGGATACGAAAGGGTCAGGTTGAGCTAAGGATTTACTGTTGTTGTGTTTCTTTGTCTTCTGGCGTTGTTTCGCGAAGCCGCTCTTGCGGGATGAGTCGATCTGGCTGACAACCTCCTTTTCGTCTGCTATTTGCCTTTGCGTTTGCTTTTGTCCTGTTGTCCTTTAGTTCTTTTTGTTTCGTTGTTGTTACATTTGTGTCTTCTGTTTCGTGTTTGTAGGCGCCGGGTTGTATTCCCCGGTGAGTTTGGCGTGCTCGTGTGTAGTATTTTGGGCCTTTCTTGTTCAATTGCCATATTTGGGCATGCACATATACGGAGAGCCTCGTGCAAAAGTTTGTGTGTGTTCGGATATTAAAAGCTGTGAGTTGTTGTGTTCAACTTCGTGTGTCTCTGTTTTTTCGAGTGTATTAGCTACGAAATATTACATCTGGCGACGAGGACCGGATTTCAAGAACACCATGAGTATAATTGGTCAGCTAAGAGAGTTCGACCGAGCGAAAGAGTCGTTTGAAGCGTATATCGAGCGCCTTGAAAATTTCATGGAAGCGAACGGTGTTAAAAGTGAGAATCAAGTGGCGGTCTTGCTAACGGCAATCGGACCAGAGACTTACGGCCTTCTGATAAACCTTTTGACTCCAGAAAAGCCAGACGCAAAGCCATACAAGGAACTTGTGGAAATTCTGAACAGTCATCTCCATCCAAAACTTCTTGTGATCGCCGAGCGTTTTAATTTTCATAATCGTTTTAGAAACGACTCAGAATCAGTGGCGGATTTTGCGGCACAACTGAAGAAGTTCTCGGCTCACTGCGAGTTCGGAACCTTTATGGATGATGCCCTAAGGGATCGTTTTGTGTGTGGATTGCGAAAAGAGTCGATACAAAGGAAACTTCTGGGCGAGAAAACCTTGGATTTCTCGAAAGCGATGGAGATTGCACAATCGATGGAAATCGCCGAAAAGAAGTCTTCGGAACTGAAGGACTTGGGGTCTTCAGGAATGTTGAAAACTGAGGAAGTTCACCGGCTGGGGGGAAAGGCTCACAAACCCAAGAAATGTTCAAAGGATAAGGGAGAGAAGTCCAAATCTGCTTGTTATCGTTGCGGTAACACTGAACACCTCAGTTCTGAGTGTAAATCATCAGAGACTGTTAGTAACTGTGATCCGATGCATGATTCTTTGGGATTCTTCAGAATCCGTGAACAGGATACCCAAGCTGCTACTGTAACCATGACAGTGGAAGGCAAGGAATTGGTATGGAAGTGGACACATGAGCATCTGTGACAGGCAGTCCCAATAAAATGTTCAAGGAGAAATTCGGTCATCTTAAGCTGAAGCCGGCAAGCACCTCGCTGAAAACTTACACTGGGGCTGTGCTACCTTTATGTGGAGAAACTGAGGTGCATGTAGAGTATTAGGGCCAGAGTGCTAAGTTACCTCTAATTGTTGCAGAACTTGATGGCAAGCCAGCTATTCTTCGTCGCAACTGGCTCAGTGTTGTTAAGCTGAAGTGGAAGGAGCTTTTTAACGTTTCTTCTCTTGACTTTGTCGGTGAACTGTCTGCTAGGTATAAGGGTGTTTTTGTTCCAGGCCTGCGAAAAATCAAGGAGTTCGAAGCCAGGGTATCTGTTCACTCGGAGGCCACCCCAAAGTTTCATAAGGCCAGACCTGTGCCGTACTCCTTAAGACCTGTGGTCGAGGCAGAGCTAGATCGCCTAGAGAAGGAGGGGCTTGTGACCAAGGTGTCACACAGTGCATGGGCTGCCCTAAGGCAGATGGCGGTATCCGTCTGTGCGGGGACTTCAAGGTCACGGTGAATCAAGTTTTGGATGTTGATAAATACCCTCTACCCAATCCTCAAGACTTGCTAAGTGTTCTGGCAGGAGGAACGCGTTTTACGAAGTTGGATCTCAAGCATGCGTATCAGCAGCTTCCTCTGAGCGAGGATTCCAAACAGTTTCTCACCATCAACACCAGTAAAGGACTCTACCAGTACAATCGCCTTCCATTTGGTGTTGCAAGTGCTCCTGCCATATTCCAATTAACCATGGACACCATCCTCAAGGGTATCGACGGTGTGGTGTGTTACATCGATGACATATTGATTACAGGACGGAATGACCAAGAGCACCGAAATCGGCTAGAGGCCGTGTTGAGTAGGCTTGAGAGGTATGGAGTGCAACTCAAGTTGTCCAAGTGTAGTTTCCTGCAGGAAAAGGTCCAGTTCTTGGGTCATGTGATTGATGCTGAGGGGGTTCACCCATCACCTGAGAAGGTGCAGGCTGTTGTTGAAGCTCCGTCTCCTGCTAATGTTACAGAGCTACGGTCCTTCCGCGGAATGCTCCAGTACTATGGGAAATTTCTACCTAATCTTTCGACTTTGCTGCACCCGCTCAACAACCTTCTTCGGGAAGGTGTGTTATGGTCGTGGCAGCCAGAGTGTCAACAGGCTTTTGAGTCTGCGAAGGAGCTGCTCCAATCTGCAAAGGTTCTGGCCCACTATGTTGTTAACCTTCCTATTAAATTGGCCTGTGATGCCTCTTCATATGGTATCGGAGCGGTGTTATCACATTTGATGCCGGGTGGCGAAGAGCGCCCTGTTGCCTTTGCTTCAAGAACACTTTCAGCTAGTGAAAGGAACTATGCTCAGTTAGAGAAGGAGGAATTATCCATCATTTACGGTGTGAACAAGTTTCATCAGTATCTTTTTGGAAGAAAGTTTAAGTTGGAAACTGACCACAAGCCACTCTTGACCATTTTGGGCCCAAAATCAGCAGTGCCAACCCTGGCTGCCGCAAGACTGCAGAGATGGGCTTTGATTCTTGCATCCTACCATTATGAGGTGGTTTTCCGCAAAACATCGGAACATAGCAATGCTGATGGGATATCTACGCTCCCTGCGGACAAAACTGGCACACCAGAGGAGAGTAACATTTTTCATTTTACACATGTGAATGATCTTCCAGTCACAGTTAAGGATATTGCTGATGCGACAAAGAAGGATCCGGTATTGAGCAAGGTCTTACAGTTGGCTAAATGTGGTTGGCCACGACAGGTACAGGAAGAAGCCTTGCAGGCCTACTTTAAGCGGCGCTTTGACCTTTCTGTGGAACAGGATTGTGTTCTCTGGGGGTTGCAAGTTGTTATCCCTAAGGCATTACACGACAGGATCCTGGAAGACCTTCATGCTGATCACCCAGGTGTTTGCCGTATGAAATCCTTGGATAGGAGTTACCTGTGGTGGCCCAGTCTCGACAAGGCAGTTGAGTCTGTCGTGCAAAATTGTACAGCGAGTCAGTCGACTCGAAAACAACCTGCTACTGCACCCCTGGTTCCATGGAAGTGGCCGGTTGGAGTTTGGCAACGTGTGCACATGGATTATACAGAGAAGGACGGTGTGTACTTCTTCGTGGTGGTAGACGCCCACTTGAAGTGGCCCGAAGTTTTCTCTACATCCTCTACCACCACATATAAGACTATCGAAATGCTCAGTCATCTTTTCGCGGCATATGGTCTTCCAGAGGAGATCGTATCGGATAATGGCTCGCAGTTTGTTTCTGAGGAGATGCATCACTTCATGAAGAAGCATGGGATTCAGCATACTCGTGTTCCTCGCTATCACCCAGCGTCGAATGGGGAGGCAGAGAGATACGTTCAGATACTAAAGCAAGCATTGTAGGCAGGCAAGATTGAGCCAGGGAAATCACTTCAGCTGCGGTTGTCTAGTTTTCTATTCTCGTACAGGAATACCCCCCACACTGTCACTGGTCAGACCCCTGCCGAGTTGTTCCTGAAGACACCACACACTCGTCTGTCCCTCCTTCACCCAAATCTGGCTCAGCATGTTTCGGAGCACCAAACCAAAGTAAAGCATTAGCATGATGCTGGCCGCTTCAAGACTCGTGCCTTCCTTCCAGTCGATCTGGTACTTGTGCGCAACTTCAGAGGGAAGGATAAGTGGCAACGTGGTACCGAGATTTTGCGGATAGGTCCCTTGGCCTACCAAGTACGAGTGAGGGAACGCATGTGCCATGTGCACATAGATCATCTACTACCTTCAGGTGATGGCAAGCCATCAAACCCTCCCGAGCAGGAAGTGATACCGCAAACTTCGGTTGTACCACAACCTGTCTTACCAGTACCTAGTGGTGTCACCCCTGCCAAGTTGCTCCAACCTACCTCACCAAGACCTTCGGACCCAGGACCCACTCCTATTCCTGAGTCCCCCTCGGCTGCAGCTACCACTTCGTCACCAGACCCACCCAGACGGTACCCAAAGCGTTCACTTAAGCCAGTAAAACGCTTGGATTTGTGATGATTGAAACTTTGAACTGCTCTTTAAAGTTGAAATTTGTTAGGAAAAACAGTTCTAGGAGGGGGGAGACGAAGTATTTTGGGCCTTTCTTGTTCAATTGCCATATTTGGGCATGCCTATATACGGAGAGCCTCGTGGAAACGTTTGTGTGTGTTCGGATATTAAAAGCTGTGAGTTGTTGTGGTGAGCTTCGTGTGTCTCTGTTTTTTGGAGTGTATTAGCAACGAAATATTACACTGGTGCACCCCCCTTTAAGGTGAACCATCGTTGTGTGGTGGATTAGTCTGCATGTCTAGCAGCCATGATTGCACTCACCCTACCGGGTGGCTGTCAATCGAGTTAAACAAAAACAAAAACAAAAGAAAATTCCTCTTCGATGCTATCACAGATATGGTTACGGTTAATGTATCCGGAAAGAAGAATGAGCGATTTCAGTTTTTTTATTATTATTTTGTGGAGACACGAAGGTATCCTTATTGAACAAGTTACGTTTACAATGTTTTCAGAATGTTCTTGAGAGTAAACAAACCAGATTGTGCTTTATGGCTGGCTGCCCCGGCAAGTACAGCTACAATATTATACAATCGTTTATCGATAGTCTTTACTCTCATTCGCTTTTAGCGACAAATATTTGCTATGAACTGTCAAGTGTACATCATTACAAAGCCTGTAATTTTGGTTACTGATTGCTACGTGTTTCGTCTGTTAGGTACATCTAAAGAGCTGTAAATTTAACTGACTTGCGTCCAATGTTTGTTAAAATATTTTTTGATCTACTAAGATCTTGGTTTCCGATTTTTTGAAAATAATTTGCTTTTTATAAAGTTCAGTCTTCCATACAGATTTGGTGGAGATCGGACAAATGCAGACATAACATTTGATATGACCTTTGAGACAGACAATGCCCACCGCGCTTAATAACATAAACATTACGTGACCAAAAATACTAGACAAAATTTGACGTAAAATAAATGTAGGAGAGTAAAAAATGGAAGGATAGGAATGGGGGAGGGTCACAGGTTTTGGCTGTGGCTTTGAGTGCCATGTATTCATCATGTAAGTTAAACGGGAGGGCCAGGAAATAAAATAAAATGAAATAAAATAAATAAAAACCAAAAATCCCCCAGCCCTTCCCCCCCCCCCCCCATTAAAAACGTACCTTCCCTAATTAACAAAATTAACGCAGTCCCGTAAAGCCTTTAAACCTTTCGTAGTCTCGTGAAATTTGAATTGTAAATAGATTTATTTATGCCGAATCGGATGATGCTATAGCGATATTTCTTGTTTACAAACATTGACGTCACATTTCTTTTAACATTCAAATTTGCCAACCATGGAACAAAATAAGTCATTGTTTCGACAAACAATTAGGTTCTGGTTACAATATTGATAACAATGGGTGACGTCACGAGAAACTGCGCTATTGCCGTCTTGATAGCTTAACCTAGCGACTGACAAAATCGTTGATAAAGTTGTAAACATTGGTAACGTCGTCTCGACAGCTTTTACGAAAGTCGCGCTTGCTGTATCGCAAACAAACTCTATTCACATGTACGCACAGCCCTTGAAAGTTTGTTGAGGTAACGAACTTTGAACGTAAGATAACAGGTTTTAACCTATCCCACCCTCTTTCAATAAGGCGTCTGATATGTGTTGCGTAGGAAGTGACAAATGAACGGTATAAAGCCAGAATTGGTATGCATGACAGTTTTGTAAAAACTAGAGAACTGTTGTCACATGAAAAAGAATTTTTTTGGAATACTATGGCGACATCTTTTTACCTCAGTGTATTCTATTTACCAGCATTAAAGGGCTTGATACAACGGTGTAGGTGTGGGAATGAAGTGACAGTATGGTTAAGTTAAACTAAAATGGCCCTTTTCACCGTTAGTTTTTTTCATTTGCATTACAATGTAATCTAGCATGTATGTGAGGCAATTTCGGGCTATTTTGTAGTTTTAACCCGAAATTGCCTCGCATCCACGTTAGATTACATTGTAATGCAAATAAGAAAAACTAACCATGAAAAGGGCTATTGTTTGCGACAATATTCACACACTTTTCTTGAGAATGTCAAATGATGTTGAAGGGAACCCTGCACTTAGAGTGTATGATATAATTGCTCCAGCAAAAGCCGTTAGTGCAGATGTTAGCCAAGGGAGCGATGTGAACAATCATCAAGATCCTAGTGGCTTACCACATGTACACACTGCTTAACTATTTTTATTACTATGAAGAAAAAGTGGATCGGCGTACAACCTACACTTACTCTTAACCATATTATCGTTATAAAAAATCGATGCGGAAAGGGCCAGCATTGACTCAAATATCCCTGCATCTTCATTAAAATCACAGAGAATATTACACCTAAAATATACTTTTACTTTTTGGCAGGGTTCTAAGTTAAGCACTCGAATTATGCAAATAAGGCTAAGCACTTCGCAGACCACGTGATCCTCTCGCGGAAGTTGTGATTTTTGCTTCCAGGCGTGACGCGTTAAGAGATGCATAACATGCTGCAGCTAAACAGCAGTCGAGCAGTTAAAAAAAGCTAAATGTTGTTAATGTTCTGTGGTATTAAAGGCAAACGTAGATTAAAAAGAAAAATGCGTTATAACTTTGGTAAATAATGTTCGCGCGACAAGCTTGGTATCACAAGGAAGACCATGAAAAGAGCGAGAAAAAAATATCAGTTATTCAATAGGGAACCACTTTCATTTTGTGTCAGTGTTCCTCAAAGAGAAATTTTTCAAGACGTTTTCATATAGATCGCAGTATCCTCAACGAGCAGTATCTAGATTATCAGAGTTCCCAGACCTTTGTTTCATAATTTAATTTATAGTCTAAACTTGTGAAGTATTTTAAAAATATAAGGAATAGGTTCATATAAAATGCCTTCTTTGAGCGGGTTCTTGAAAATGACTGAGTTGCCCGTAATCGGATCCCTGTTTATACACAAAGGGTTCTGGGATCGCCAGGGGGAAACCATTGCAAGTCCTTGCAAGAAAATCTATAGGGGAAACTTGTTTCGACGTACAAAAAATGATTCTGGAGATGGATCAACGCTCTCTTCGACACAGTTTTATCAGAAATTGACTTGGACAATGTTGATACGTAGCAAGTGTAAGTTTTTGTTTGAATAACCGTGAAATATGAGATAAAGTTGTTGATGAACTTCCTTGTTTGCGTAAGGTTTATTGTGAAATGCTCTCAAAATATTTCAAAATTAGGTATGAATCTGGCAGAAATAACTCAGTAAAGCCTTTTCAGTTGTATTAACGTGTGTATGGGCTGGCGTTTGGCCTATTTCAAAACACAGCAATTCCAATACTATTGGAAACATGCATGGTGGCGATCATTGTGCTGTGTGGGGTTGTGACAACGATCGAAGGTACCCAGAAAGGCAAAGCATTCTTCTTCACGTTGGAAAATCAAGATTTTGCTCGCCCAGGAAAAAAAAAAGTGTATTGTCGTGGACTAGGGCTATTAATCGTAACCAATTCAAGGTTTCGATGAGTGCGAGGTTACAAACCCTCTGAATGTCCTCCACCGACTTTGTACAAAAAAGAGTATGGTTGTGGAGTATTCATAAAACTACAAAGACCTGCTCCAAAGATCAGATCTACAGAGAATTAGTATATGAAGATGACTCTTTTGTATTGTTGGAAGTTGGAGCTTGACAAGTTTGCATGGATCCAGTGATTTTAATACTTGTAGATGGTAGTTTGACAGAAGAAAAAGTTTGTTTAACAGCTGAGGCATATGAATTCCCATTGTTATCTTCATTTATCGAAACAGAGACTGCTGTGTTCTCTGGAAGAGGAGAATTAAAACGGCTACCTAGAGGCAGAAGGAGATTGAATTGGTTTGCTTGAGCATAATCATCGTAGTACATTAAAGAGATTGGACTCCCACAGAGTTTGTAGAAAACAGTAGCGGCTCAAAAACCGTTGGATTTTTCTCAATCAAACTAGAACGTAACTTCCTCGCTGGATTTCCTCATGTTTATCATCGCTCATTACATTCCTCCAATGAGCAATAGCTCTGTAAGAACAATTTCCGTCTCTGTTCTGACAACGATTTCCTTCCTTTGAGGAGGTAAATTCCCAGAAGCCATAATTCGTTAAAACAAGACGTAACTAACTAGCCTATACACACGTAAATACACTGAAAAGGCTTTATTGAGTCATTTCCTCCAGATTTCTACCTAAATTTGTAATATTTCGAGACCACGACGAAATGTCAATTTCACAATAAACCTTACGCGAGCAAGGTTAATCCGAGTAAAATTTATCTCATATTTCACGGTTATTCAAACAGAAACTTACACTTGCCACGTATTAACATCGCCCAAATCGATTTCTGATAAAACTGCGTCGAAAAAAGCGTTGATCTCTCTCCAAAATCGTTTTTTGGACGTTGAAACAAGTTTCCTCCATACATTTTGTTGCAACGACTTGTAATCTTTGTCCCTGGGTAAACCCAGAACCCTTTGCGTATAAACAATGATCCGATTTGTGGCAACTCATTCATTCAATCAACTAAGAACGATTGCTTCTTTCCAATATCAAAACCAAGATAAGTAGTTCTTATCGATCAGAAACCTCAGCATCCAAACTGGTCTTCAGGCTAAAATGAGCCCGCCATTAATTAAATTAACTAAGTTAACTGGGAATCTGTTATCTGACCAAAAAACTCTCTTTGCTCTGTACTGTAAGAAATGAGTTTCAAGTTGTACTTGAGCGATGCTTGAAGAAATATTTTGAAGCCACATTAACAAATCGAATGTGGTTCAGGGTTGTCTGTACTCTTATCCGTCAACAACGATATTCGTTGTCACAATGATCAAAATTTGTTGTGGACTCACTTGGCGCCGCGTGAGTCCACAACAAATTTTGAATGAAGGGGTAGTTTCTAAAGAAACTGTGGTGCTGCGTCGGTGGGGAAGTAGTATACAAAAATTTGGTTTTATCAACGGAGTTGATAATGTAAATTGGCCACCGTACAGAGATTCTACTGTAATGGTGGCGAATATAGCGATATTTCTCGTTTCGTCGCCCATTGTTATTAATATGTCAACCAAAAGCTAATTGGCTGTTGAAATAATAACTTCCTTTGTTCCGTGGTTAGTAAATTTTAATATCAAAAGAAATGTGACGCCAATGTTTGTAAACAAGAAATATCGCTATTGCTGGCGATAAGAGTACAGACAAAGCTGAAGCACATTCGATTTGTTAAGTTTTTGTTTATCGTCATACCACCAAGTAAAAAAATTGAAACTGTACTCAACAAATTAGGTTGCTTAAGGTAAACCATAAAAAAAAAACATATTAAATGACTACTTTCAAATTACGCAGCAACAAAAGAACAGAATCAAGGTTCAAAGGAAAACAAAGGAAAATAAAATGCAAATTATTGAAAATTGTATAGTTGAAAATTCTATATTTGAAATTTGCGCCATGTAAATAATAATAATAGTAATAATAATAATAATAATAATAATGATTATTATTGTTATTATTATTACTATATTATTATTATTATTATTATTATTATTATTATTATTATTATTGTTATTATTATTCCCCTGAACCTCGACTCTGTTCTTTTGCTGCTGCACAATTCGAAACTAGCCTATTATGCTCAGGCAGTCCCATTGAAACTCGATTTCTCGAAACAAGCTCCTTGCCCATTGGAAAGATATCGTGGACGTAGCCTATTGTCATTAATGTTCCAACCAGAGCTTCATTTGATGTCGAAACAAAGGGTCTTTTGTTCCTGTGGTTGACACATTTGAATAACAAAAGAGAGGCTCGAGGCTCTCCGGTATTGAAGAGCAACTCAACACGCTATTAACTATACTGCCCGAGCTGGAGAATTATAAACAGAGGATTACTCTTCTTGAAGAAGAAAATAAAGCCCTCCAAACGAGTTTGGAAAACTCGCAAGCAGAGATAGAAGACCTAAGAGCCCTCGTTGATGGAGTTAATCTTAAGCAAGAAGCAGCTAACACTTCTAGCGAACGCATCGAGCATGAAATCAAAGAGCTGCACCGCCGACATGTTAAACTCGAATGTCACAGTCGTAGAGGAAACTTAAAGTTCTTTGGAATAAAGGAACGTGAAAACGAAACAAACAATGACACTGAACTTGCCCTAAGAGAATTCATGCGTACGAAGCTAAAGATTCTTCCAGTCGACGGAAAAAACATTCATTTTGACAGAGTTCACAGAATTACGTCGCGCCATTCACAATCAAATGGGCGAAGTCTTAAACCAAGACCGATCATAGTTAGGCTGACGGATTTTCAAGATAAATTTTTTATTAAATCCTTCATCAAAAATCTCCCAAGAGGTACTGGATTTGGAATATCCGACGATTTTCCTAAAGAAGTTGACGAGGTAAGAAAGTTGTTATATCCGATACTAAAGGCGGCCAAATGCGAGAAGAAAAATGCATACTTCAATGTCGAAAAGTTGATCATCGACGGTGCTCTTTACCGTGGTGAAGAAACATCTCAATTTTCTTTCTATGGGCGTTTAATGGACAATTAAGTTAAAATGAAAGTTAAAATGCAGTTTAGTTTATTTATTTATTTATTTTTTTCTACGGAACCACCTACTTGAGAGCTGCAGCTTTCCACTTTCTATATCCAGTCAAAATGCCGTACAAAGCTTTAGGTAAGTCTGTAATAGTTATGTGTTTCTGTATGTGTTTCTGCATGTGCTTTCGTTTTAGCTTTCTCTCCTGTTATGTTGATCAACTTTGTTTCGATGCTAACGAGGTAATAAGAATCAAGCCTGGCCACACATATCAACCACACTGTGAGCATAATTCTAAAAAAACTGTTTTCATTATTTCTTGGACACCCCGTCTATCCTGTTATTAGAAATCAAATGTATAAACTGCTATCACTTAATGTTAGAGGGCTAAACGGCTCGAGAAAGCGAAGACAAGTTTTTCGTTGGTTGCACCAACAGCAATCGGATATAATTTTCTTGCAAGAAACTTATTCCTCGCCGGAATCCATCAAAAGATGGGAAACAGAATGGGGAGGCAAAATCGTGTCCAGTCATGGCTCCTCTCATAGTAGAGGAGTCATGATTTTATTCAAACCACTTCTTGACGTTGACTTCCAAAAAATTAATGTGGATAACTCTGGCAGATGTATTTTAGCCGAGACTATTATTGATGGTACGAAAGTGGTTTTAGTAAACATTTACGCACCGAATGATACAACCCAACAAGTTGTTTTCCTCAGGGACGTTTCAAAAGAATTTCTAATGCCTTACGCCAATGACAACTTGGTGCTGGGAGGTGATTTTAACTGTACAATTAGCACTTCAGACAAAAAAGGCGGTAGACCGATAGACAGCAAAAAAGCCTCTCTCGACGAGCTTCAGTCGTTAATCAAAACACATAATTTACTTGATTCCTGGCGTTTCAAGAATCCAGATCAACCAGGCTTTACATGGGCTAACCCGTCAATGAAGATACAGTGTAGACTTGACTACTTCTTTATTTCAAAGCAGCAAAAAGATCACGTAAAGGATTGCAAAATACTTCCAACCATTTATTCAGATCACTCCGCCGTCGCTCTCTCCATGTCTTTCAACGAAAGTGAACTCCCTCGAGGGCCAGGGTTTTGGAAGTCTAACAACTCCTTGCTGTCAGATACTAATTACGTGGAACTGTTAACATTTAAAATTCCAATGTTTGCAAAAAAGCATGAACAAGTCAACGACAAAGGGTTGTACTGGGAAATGATTAAAATGGAAATTCGCGCTTTTACAATAGCTTTTTCAAAGAAGAAAGCTAAACGAAAACGTGACGAAGAATCAATTCTTTTGTCAGAAATGATGAGATTGCAAATCAAACTCCAGGCGTGATACAGCGATTCTCTTAAGACTGAGCTGGAGAGAATAAAATTCAAGCTTTCCAAAATTGTGGGTATTAAAACACGAGGAACAATCCTGCGTAGTAGAGCGCGTTGGTACGAGCATGGTGAGAGGAATAGTAAATACTTTTATAACTTAGAAAAAAGGAACCAAAAAAAGAAACATATAACGTCCCTAGTTAATAATGAAGGTGACAAAATCACAAACCCGAAGGACATCCTGGAGGAAGAAGAACGCTTTTTCGAAGAGATTTACACATCAAGAAATATGGACCCCAACTGCTCAACTTTCAATGAGTTCTTTGAAATAGAAAATGCATTATCAGAAGAAATCGCGAAAACGTGCGAAGGTGTCATGTCGGTTCAGGAGTGTGAGCTTGCATTAAAATCTATGGAAAACAATAAAACTCCCGGCACGGACGGGCTAACGCCTGAATTCTATCGCTATTTTTGGAACCTGCTCGGTTCATTTATGGTAAGTAGCTTTAATTACGCCTTTCGAAACGGAACTCTTTCTATCTCTCAACGTCAAGGGATTATTTCCTTAATTCCGAAGAAGAAGAAGAATACTGAATATTTAAAAAACTGGCGGCCTGTATCTTTACTGAATGTAGACTATAAAATAGCGACGAAGACCATTGCTCTGCGCTTAGAGAAGATCTTGCCGAACTTAATTCATACCTGTCAATCTGGATATGTTAAAGGAAGGTTCATTGGAGAAAGTATTAGGTTAATAGCAGATACAATGCATTTCACTAAAGCGAAGAATATTCCAGGGGTAGCCGTGTTTTTGGATTTTGAGAAAGCGTTTGACTCGATTGAGTGGAATTTTATTCATAGATGCCTCGAAACGTTTAATTTCGGTCTTGACCTCCGACAATGGATAAAAGTGTTTTATACAGATATCTCTAGTTGTGTTCTGAATAACGGATACGCCTCAAAACATTTTCATCTAGAACGCGGGGTGCGTCAAGGTTGCCCACTTTCCGGCACATTATTCGTTATTGCTATTGAGTTACTCGCACAACGTATTAGACGCTCAAAAGAAATAAAAGGTATTCCAATGGGTGAACATAATGAGGTTAAACTTTCGCAATATGCAGACGACACAACTGTACTTCTTTCTGATGTCCAGTCACTGTCAAGGTTATTTGATTTATTATCGCTTTTTGAAAGATGCTCTGGTCTAAAACTAAACCAAACAAAATCTGAAATGTTATGGCTTGGCTCTATGCGTAACAGAAAAGACACCATACATGATCTCCAATTGAGCGCCGAGGCAGTTTACGCGCTTGGCGCGCATTTCACATATGATCTAGAAGTGTCTGAAAAGAAAAATTTTTTGGACAAATTAGGATCTTTAAAGAAAACATTGAATATGTGGTCTCAAAGAGACCCCTTCATCGCTGGCAGGATAAATATAATAAAAACATTAGCACTTTCAAAACTTGTGTTTATCTGCAGTGTCATGAATACCCCTAAAGAATTCAGTAAAGAAGTAGACAAGATTACGTTCGACTTTATTTGGGATCACAAGCCCGCCAAAATAAAAAAGACCACCCTTATCAAGCAAAAAACAGCTGGTGGCCTTGACATGAAGGATTTTTCTCTCTTCGACAAAGCGCTTAAGTTAAATTGGGTGAAACGGTTATGTTCTAACTCAAATGCCCCATGGCAGTACATACCTAAATTGCTGCTAGCCGATGTTGGCGGTACAGAACTGTTTAAATGTAATTATGATTACAATCTCCTTGACCTAAACAACCATCTTCCTGCTTTCTACAAACAAATCATTTTCTACTGGCAGGACATCGCAACGGCCACACCTAAAAATAAAAATGAGGTTCTCTCGCAGCCAATCTGGAATAACCGATTTTTAACTGTGAATAAGAAAATGGTATTCTTTCCTCATTGGTATCAGGCAGGAATAAAACAAATCTCGGATCTTTTTGACTCCTGCGAGGGCCATTTCCTCCCATTTAATTCTTTTTGCAGTAAATTCAATGTAAAATGTAGCTTTTTACAATATTATAGTATTCTCTCTTCTATTCCCCAAAATTGGAAGAAACTATTGCAAGAATGTTCCAAAGACTCGGTCACGCCGCCCACCTCAATCTGTTCACTGTCATGTAAGGCAATATACAGTACCCTACTTTACCTTGAAGATCTACCTCCACCAACTTCTGAGAAAAAACTTTTAGCGTCTGGCGTCGAGAAAAGTGACTTGTCTAAAATCTACCTCCTACCATTCAAAGCCACGAGAGAAATTAAATTGACGATGTTCCAATACAAAATCATTCACCGAATTTTACCAACGAATAGCTTGTTATATAAAATGAAAAAAGTTGCCTCGCCCTTCTGTCCCTTTTGTCCTTCTGAATGTCAGACCCTGTGGCATTTGTTTGTAAACTGCAGCACGCAAATTCCTTTTGGGATGGATTCCGGGAGTGGTACTCAACCTCTAGTAATACGAAACTGCTTATGTCAGAACTGGAGATTATGTTCGGAATTATTCGCTTTCACAACTACTGTTTGGCCCTCAACCATCTTATTATTTTAGGCAAATATTTCTTGTATGTTAACGCTTTAAATACCATAAAGTACAATTTCGATGATTTTGCCTCACTTGTGCGCGAAAAAATTAATATAGAAAAATATATTGCAGCCAGTTGTAATAAGGAGAAAGAATTTAGGAACAAATGGAAATTTTTCTTACATTGTGTCCTTCTACTTCTCAGCTTCTGTATTTTGATTTTCTTGCTATCTATTTATTTAACAACCTATTAAATCCTAGAAAGCCAATACCCTACATAGTGAAAGTAACAAACAAAATTCTTATTAGAGACTCGAACAATTAAAATGTAAACAATTACGTTGTAAACAGATCAACTATAATTCCATTTGACTAGTGTTATGGTATTGTAATATGTATCGTATGTAGTGCAAGTTAATGTAGTGCAAGTATTGTGTAAGAAGTAAGTACAAGTGTAAATCATGTAACATGTATCGTAAGTAGTACAATAAACAAAAAAATAAAATAAAAAAAAATAAAAAAAAAAGAGAGGCTTTTACTCTCTTACGACTAAATTATGCGTTGCGGTTAATCGAGTCGCTGAGAGGCTCGAAGTAAAGA
Organism: Montipora foliosa; assembly: GCF_036669935.1. Lineage (NCBI taxonomy): Eukaryota > Metazoa > Cnidaria > Anthozoa > Scleractinia > Acroporidae > Montipora > Montipora foliosa. Next base: position 11,851,482 of record NC_090881.1, read on the forward strand.
TCTATTTCCAAAAAAAAAACACTAAGGGCCGATTTACACGATACGATTTTGTCGCATGCGACAAGCTCACGACAGCGCAGCGTTTTAAAACATGCTTTAAAATGCTACGACATTTTGTCTGACGTACACAACAGTCACAAATCATGTCGTGGGCCTGTCGTAAGCCGTTGTCGCATGCGACAAAGTCGTACCGTGTAAATCGGCCCTAAGGTAAATTAGCATGAAATTGAGTTCTTTTTCGGGACACATTAAAAACAATCACTAGTCAGACTAATGAGAAGCAAACTCTAACACTAGTCAGACTAATGAGAAGCAAACTCTAACAACACGATCAAGCAAAAGCATTTCACGAACAGCAGTGGACTGCGAAACTGTCGAGCAACCAACCTGCTTCGTTTGATTGTTTTGTAAGAGTTTAGTAAGACCTCTGAGATAACTTATTGTTTGACCTTACGAAAAAAAAAACGATGCACTCTGTTGATTCTTTCAATCAAACTTGTGCATTTTGCTCAAGCTTCATTCCGGCTAACGCTGTTCTCTAATCCCGCTGTTTACGCGAAGCGACGAGAGAAATCGAATAATTACAAGCAGCCTTCACTTCTAAGGTTTGAACGTTACTTCAACAAACAGTCTACCGTACCGAAATTGTCTAACGTACGTAAGACCTACTGTTAGATTGCAGCGTATGAAAAAGAAAAAGAAAAAGCGGATGGCAATGAAGAAGGATGACGAGAAGAAGCAGAAGAAGAAGAAGAAGAAGAAGAAGAAGAAGAAGAAGATGACTTTACGCACTCCTTTATATTCATTTTCATCTCATACGTCGACAAGAGCGACCTCGATCCTCTCGTTTTTTTTTTCCAAATCCTACTTTGCTTTATGTTTAATTATTACTCCAATCTTCCCAGAACACACAATAGGTTATAAATAAACAATAAACTGAACTTCAGGTTATTGCTGGCATAAGCTGGCATCATGAAAATAATTTGTCGAGATTAATCATCGATCCATGCAAGACAGTCTTTAGCGTGGGCTTCTGTCTTAACGCTCCGTGTCCAACAAATATCTTTCTTACCTTGTTAACAACTCTCACACCTGCATGATTAGTCGGATAAGTTTGGCTAGAGAATTTTCGGTGCCCGTGGATACAAAGGGTCTGATGAGGTGAGAATCTTCTAAAAGCGAACATAAAAATGTAAACACTTCATTAATCATGGAATCGGACCTGGTCTAAAGTCACGCGAATCTAACTCACCTGTTGGTAATACTCAATGAACGATGTGTCCCTTACAATAAACCTTACAAAATGTATAATTTATATTTGAAGTCCTCTGTCCATATTTCGAAATGGTTGATCAGTTCCTTGCCAACTAAAATGAAACAATGAAACACGATAGGCGCAAAACTTCACCAATATCTTCTTCTGAAGAAATCATGACGAAATCAAATAATAGGAATATATATATACCCTGAGGTCACGCCTTCTGTGAAATTTTATATTTTGTCACTAAGAAACTACAGTAAAATCATTTAAATGGGTAGAATCTAGTGGAACCTTAGTGGAATAAAAAGCGAGACAAAAACATTTTTAATTTAAGTCGGGTGCATTGTTCTCGTGACCAACGTGTAACACATATATAACCGAAAACACTTAATAGGTCACGCATACTAGCTATCAACCTTTGAACTTATTAAGATAAAATATTTTTGACAGTAAGGTGGGTTAAGGACTGGACTGTTAAAAAGAAAGAATGTTGATTCACTAGGGTATGCATACCTTTTATGCAGTCAAAAAGGTAAGCTGAATAAAATTCTGCAACCATTTTGAGGGGTCGTATATTTATGTGCATAAAAATTTCACTTCAATACTCCTTGACTACTTTACAAGCTACATCAGTGATTAGCTTTCTTTTCATCCTTCTTTTTCAACGGTAAACGTCCAGATTAAGTCTCACCATTTTAAAGAAGATCAGAAACCATGCCGAACTTTTCGTTTTCTCCCGTAACCTTTCTCTAACATAAATTACCACCAGACACTAAAGCGTAACGCAACTTTAATACTGATCGATTTACAAAGGGGATGTATGCGATCGAAATGCTACGACGTACAAAACACTTTCGATAACAAGAGCGGGAACAACAACGAAAGTCACATGATCATGACACTCTAAGTCCTACACACTAGGTTGGAGTTAGAAAAAATATTCATAGGTCCAGTCTCTCAGGCTTCTTTATAATTCTTCCAGAATGAGCTCTGGTTGTAACAGTTGTTAGGTTTATGCGAAATGTAAGGACAGGTAGCGCAGTTTTTGCCACAGCGAAAAGAACCGGAAGGAAGTGGGGAATTAGAGTGACTTATATTAGGGGATAAGTTAGACATGACATGACGGCTAACTTATCCTCTAATATAACTCACTCTAATTTCAGCCGAAATAGAGTACATTACTAAATCAAATCTACGTTGTATCGGTGCTTGCTCAAAACATTAACCTACCCTTCCCCATGATTATTATTCTTTCCCTCACAGGGTAAGACGATAGTAACATTATCACATAGAGTGAGTCGTTAACATGAACAATAGTTTTGACCCATACCATAACAGTACAAAAGCTGTATGGCATAACACTCCTGAGTTGCCATACTCAGCAGTAATAGAACTGCGCCCCTTCTTTTCTTAAGCTTTCAGCTTAAGAAGTGCGCAAATCAAAAGATCCTCCAGTTTTTGAAAAATTCAGGAAAATGCACCAGCGGATAAAAAACTGGACCCGTGTTAACCGTAAGGCCTACTTCTCGCGCATTGCCACCGAAGTGCACACCAATGAAAAACCTTTCTGCTCTTTCTTCAAACTCAAGTGAAATAGACGATCTTTTCCTGATACCATGCTCCTAGACAACAACACTGAAATCACGTCCGATTTGAAAAAAAGTCGCGGCGTTCTCCGATCATTTTAAATCTTTCTTTACTGATCATTCCCTGTGTTATTTCCCGACAGGCACGCCCAATTGTGAGAATACTCTCTCTGAGGTTGTTCTCTCCAGATGAGAGGTTCTCCTGGAGCTGCAAGAGCTAAACGTCAACAAGGCTATGGGTCCGGACGAGATACCTGCACGTCTACTAGTAGTGGAATGCACGGAAGAAATAGCTGACTCTTTAATCTTTTGCTGTCGTCTGGGGTGTTCTTCAGTGAGTGGAAAGACGCCAACCTGGCGCCGTTGTTTAAGAAAGGAACGCGCGCCCTTTTCGTGAACTACCGCGGTATTTCGTTGTCAACAATTTTATCTAAAGTGGTAGAGAAATGTGTTGCTCGTCGTTCAATGGTTTTCACTGAAAATCGTATTTATTACCATCAGCACAGTTTTCGTGAGGATCTTTCTTGTACCACTCAACTTCTCTCTGTCCTTCAAGCAATTGGTACATCTCTTGACCGTGGACTAGAGACAGACATCATCTATCTTGACTTAAAGCGTGCTTTCGACACAGTGTGCCACGAGCACCTGCTGCACAAACTCTATAACTTGGGAATCGTACCTCCACTTTATGAGTGGTCCACTAGCTACTTGACTTGTCGTCGAGAGCGCGTTGTTGTTAACGGTGCGTCCAGTCAGTGGGAAGAAGTTCGTTCGGGAAGCCCTCAAGGGTCCGTACTCGAACAAATACTGTTCACTCTTTATGTTCACGACCTCCCTGACTGCGTCAGCTCGTCTCGTATCGCAATGATCGCCGATGACACCAAATGTTTCCGTCCAATCAGGACTTGCAGCGACGTCGCACTCTTCAAAAAGACCTGGACGCTTTATCTGCTTGTGTTCTGCAAAACGAGCTTTCTTTTCAGCCTGCCAAGTGCGAGAATTTGAGAGTTACTCGTAAGCGAAACAGTCCCTCAAAAGCCTACACCCTAAACGGAGTGACTCTAAAGAGGGTAGAGTCTGTTCGAGACCCTGGAGTTCTGGTAACTCAAGATCTCTCCTGGAATGAGCATGTGAGGAACATCTCTCTAAGGCAAACAAGATACTCGTATTTCGTAGAAGACACTGCTCAAACAGCCTTCCCTATGAGATCCAAAGGACGCTCTACGTCTCGCTCGTGAGATTGCATCTTACCCACGCTAGCCAAGTGTGGGCTCCTAATCTACTTGGCTCACTTAACTTGATGCGCACCTTGTAGGCAGTGCAACGACAAGCTACACGTTATATCCTGCATGACCAGGAACTTGATTACATAGAGCGCCTCTTAAAACTCAGCCTTTTTACTCTCTCGTACTTTCTTCAGTTTTTAGACCTCGTCTTTCTTTTCCGAGGTGTTAAGGGAGAAATACATCTCGAAATTTCTGATACAATCCACTTCTATCGCTCTTTTACACGTCGTGGATCTACTGGGCTCGACATTCATCCTATTGGCGCACGCACGTCTACTCACCGCGAGTCGTATTTTGTTCGTGTTTGTCCTTTATGGAATGCTCTCCCTCTGGAAATCCGTTCCTTGGAGCGTACATCTCTTTTTAAATCCTGGCTAAAAGCTCTTTACACCTCTCCCCTTACTCACGCCTTCGATCCAGATGATATCTGCACGTGGCGTATAATTTGCGCTATCTGCAGGCGACCGAACCTGGCGTCTCAATACACGTGTTAATCCTTTATTATCGCTTTATTTATCGTTTAGATCTCACTTATTTCTGTTGTATCATCCTGTTAAATTATAGTAATCTTTTTTTTTTTTTAATTTTTCTGGCCGTTGACCAGGAGGTATTGGCTTTGTAGGTGACCTCGTTTCCTATTTCTTTCTCCTCCCTGGGATTGTCATCGCTCAAAATGTCATAAATAAATAAATAAATAAATAAATAAATAAATAGCCCTTATAGCAGTTATATTGCAAAGCTTTGTACAAAGAGGAACAACTGAATTAACTTTTTTATTTTTTTGTAATTGGAACACACCGAATATGCACACTTTGTGCACGAAACCTTGGACAACGTTCATCGTAAGGTATATTTTACATACTGGACCAATCCCTTGGGATAGAGATAATTATAGAGCTTTTGAACAACTGGGGCCTGGGGTCAATGTCAGATGTTTTGAGCTGGTCTTAGTTCACGAACAGAACTGAACTGCTTTGAGGACGATGCCTATTATTGTTATTGCGCATACGTTCTGCGCATCTCGAGATACTCGGATTTCCTACAGGTGATGCTTACTAATACAGTGATATTTTTGCACGGTTTAAAACTATCCGGAGAAAATAGATCTTAGTAAGTACTCTTGGTATCCAAAAATAAAATTGGGGTTAACCATGCTTTTTTCAGAGATAATTAGGCTTCAATTTGAGAAAGAACGTCATACATTGCTTTGTATTATAAAGCTTTTTACAAATATTATTCATTAATTATTTCTGAAAAATGCGTGGTTACGCCCAATTTTCTTTTGGATTTCAATAACACTTTTTAAGATCTACAGTTCCTGCATGATCATAATCCGGGGCAAAAATACCTTTGAATTAGTAGGCACCGTCCTTAAACTCTTGAAAGAGTTCGATCATTCGACTTAATCCAAGAATACACGAAACTAGAGGACCTCAAGCTACCTTAATCCGTAGCTAATTAATTAGGCATTGAACACGCCATCTCAGTACTGAGTTTTCAAGCAACAACGTATGTAAAATGATTTGGTGTGCTTCCAGGTTTTACCATTTTTCCCCATGTCTTTGCTACGATCTTATAATTGATATGCTTGCATTGTGGAGACCTTTAATACCCATTCGATATTGAAGAATCTTACATTATTTTGCGATCTACGCGTAGATCATAAACGCCTTTTCATTCCCACTTCGTTACCTTTACTATTACCTTTTGCCAGTTCATAAACTTTGCTTTGCTTTGCATAAGAATTCTTAATGTCGGCAGGAACCCATGACCCGGAGCCGCCAATTCCCATAATGGGCCTATGTAAGTTAAACGGGAGGGCCAGGAAATAAAATAAAATGAAATAAAATAAATAAAAACCAAAAATCCCCCAGCCCGTCCCCCCCCCCCCCCCCATTAAAAACGTACCTTCCCTAATTAACAAAATTAACGCAGTCCCGTAAAGCCTTTAAACCTTTCGTAGTCTCGTGAAATTTGAATTGTAAATAGATTTATTTATGCCGAATCGGATGATGCTATAGCGATATTTCTTGTTTACAAACATTGACGTCACATTTCTTTTAACATTCAAATTTGCCAACCATGGAACAAAATAAGTCATTGTTTCGACAAACAATTAGGTTCTGGTTACAATATTGATAACAATGGGTGACGTCACGAGAAACTGCGCTATTGCCGTCTTGATAGCTTAACCTAGCGACTGACAAAATCGTTGATAAAGTTGTAAACATTGGTAACGTCGTCTCGACAGCTTTTACGAAAGTCGCGCTTGCTGTATCGTAAACAAACTCTATTCACATGTACGCACAGCCCTTGAAAGTTTGTTGAGGTAACGAACTTTGAACGTAAGATAACAGGTTTTAACCTATCCCACCCTCTTTCAATAAGGCGTCTGATATGTGTTGCGTAGGAAGTGACAAATGAACGGTATAAAGCCAGAATTGGTATGCATGACAGTTTTGTAAAAACTAGAGAACTGTTGTCACATGAAAAAGAATTTTTTTGGAATACTATGGCGACATCTTTTTACCTCAGTGTATTCTATTTACCAGCATTAAAGGGCTTGATACAACGGTGTAGGTGTGGGAATGAAGTGACAGTATGGTTAAGTTAAACTAAAATGGCCCTTTTCACCGTTAGTTTTTTTCATTTGCATTACAATGTAATCTAGCATGTATGTGAGGCAATTTCGGGCTATTTTGTAGTTTTAACCCGAAATTGCCTCGCATCCACGTTAGATTACATTGTAATGCAAATGAGAAAAGCTAACCCTGAAAAGGGCTATTGTATGCGACAATATTCACGCACTTTTCTTGAGAATGTCGAATGATGTTGAAGGAAACCCTGGACTTATAGTGTATGATATAATTGCTCCAGCAAAAGCCGTTAGTGCAGATGTTAGCCAAGGGAGCGATGTGAACAATCATCAAGATCCTAGTGGCTTACCACATGTACACACTGCTTAACTATTTTTATTACTATGAAGAAAAAGTGGATCGGCGTACAACCTACACTTACTCTTAACCATATTATCGTTATAAAAAATCGATGCGGAAAGGGCCAGCATTGACTCGAATATCCCTGCATCTTCATTAAAATCACAGAGAATATTACACCTAAAATATACTTTTACTTTTTGGCAGGGTTCTAAGTTAAGCACTCGAATTATGCAAATAAGGCTAAGCACTTCGCAGACCACGTGATCCTCTCGCGGAAGTTGTGATTTTTGCTTCCAGGCGTGACGCGTTAAGAGATGCATAACATGCTGCAGCTAAACAGCAGTCGAGCAGTTAAAAAAAGCTAAATGTTGTTAATGTTCTGTGGTATTAAAGGCAAACGTAGATTAAAAAGAAAAATGCGTTATAACTTTGGTAAATAATGTTCGCGCGACAAGCTTGGTATCACAAGGAAGACCATGAAAAGAGCGAGAAAAAAATATTAGTTATTCAATAGGGAACCACTTTCATTTTGTGTCAGTGTTCCTCAAAGAGAAATTTTTCAAGACGTTTTCATATAGATCGCAGTATCCTCAACGTGCAGTATCTAGATTATCAGAGTTCCCAGACCTTTGTTTCATAATTTAATTTATAGTCTAAACTTGTGAAGTATTTTAAAAATATAAGGAATAGGTTCATATAAAATGCCTTCTTTGAGCGGGTTCTTGAAAATGACTGAGTTGCCCGTAATCGGATCCCTGTTTATACACAAAGGGTTCTGGGATCGCCAGGGGGAAACCATTGCAAGTCCTTGCAAGAAAATCTATAGGGGAAACTTGTTTCGACATACAAAAAATGATTCTGGAGAGGGATCAACGCTCTCTTCGACACAGTTTTATCAGAAATTGACTTGGACAATGTTGATACGTGGCAAGTGTAAGTTTTTGTTTGAATAACCGTGAAATATGAGATAAAGTTGTTGATGAACTTCCTTGTTTGCGTAAGGTTTATTGTGAAATGCTCTCAAAATATTTCAAAATTAGGTATGAATCTGGCAGAAATAACTCAGTAAAGCCTTTTCAGTTGTATTAACGTGTGTATGGGCTGGCGTTTGGCCTATTTCAAAACACAGCAATTCAAATACTATTGGAAACATGCATGGTGGCGATCATTGTGCTGTGTGGGGTTGTGACAACAATCGAAGGTACCCAGAAAGGCAAAGCATTCTTCTTCACGTTGGAAAATCAAGATTTTGCTCGCCCAGGAAAAAAAAAAAAGTGTATTGTCGTGGACTAGGGCTATTAATCGTAACCAATTCAAGGTTTCGATGAGTGCGAGGTTACAAACCCTCTGAATGTCCTCCACCGACTTTGTACAAAAAAGAGTATGGTTGTGGAGTATTCATAAAACTACAAAGACCTGCTCCAAAGATCACATCTACAGAGAATTAGTATATGAAGATGACTCTTTTGTATTGTTGGAAGTTGGAGCTTGACAAGTTTGCATGGATCTAGTGATTTTAATACTTGTAGATGGTAGTTTGACAGAAGAAAAAGTTTGTTTAACAGCTGAGGCATATGAATTCCCATTGTTATTTTCATTTATCGAAACAGAGACTGCTGTGTTCTCTGGAAGAGGAGAATTAAAACGGCTACCTAGAGGCAGACGGAGATTGAATTGGTTTGCTTGAGCATAATCATCGTGGTACATTAAAGAGATTGGACTCCCACAGAGTTTGTAGAAAATAGTAGCGGCTCAAAAACCGTTGGATTTTTCTCAATCAAACTAGAACGTAACTTCTTCGCTGGATTTCCTCATGTTTATCATCGCTCATTACATTCCTCCAATGAGCAATAGCTCTGTAAGAACAATTTCCATCTCTGTTCTGACAACGACTTCTCTCCTTTGAGGAGGTAAATTCCCAGAAGCCATAATTCGTTTAAACAAGACGTAACTAACTAGCCTATACACACGTAAATACACTGAAAAGGCTTTATTGAGTCATTTCCTCCAGATTTATACCTAAATTTGTAATATTTCGAGACCACGACGAAATGTCAATTTCACAATAAACCTTACGCGAGCAAGGTTAATCCGAATAAAATTTATCTCATATTTCACGGTTATTCAAACAGAAACTTACACTTGCCACGTATTAACATCGCCCAAATCGATTTCTGATAAAACTGCGTCGAAAAAAGCGTTGATCTCTCTCCAAAATCGTTTTTTGGACGTTGAAACAAGTTTCCTCCATACATTTTCTTGCAACGACTTGTAATCTTTGTCCCTGGGTAAACCCAGAACCCTTTGCGTATAAACAATGATCCGATTTGTGGCAACTCATTTATTCAATCAACTAAGAACGATTGCTTCTTTCCAATATCAAAACCAACATAAGTAGTTCTTATCGATCAGAAACCTCAGCATCCAAACTGGTCTTCAGGCTAAAATGAGCCCGCCATTAATTAAATTAACTAAGTTAACTGGGAATCTGTTATCTGACCAAAAAACTCTCTTTGCTCTGTACTGTAAGAAATGAGTTTCAAGTTGTACTTGAGCGATGCTTGAAGAAATATTTTGAAGCCACATTAACAAAACGAAAGTGGTTCAGGGTTGTCTGTACTCTTATCCGTCAACAACGATATTCGTTGTCACAATGGTCAAAATTTGTTGTGGACTCACTTGGCGCCGCGTGAGTCCACAACAAATTTTGACCACTGTAATGGTGGCGGCGAATATAGCGATATTTCTCGTTTCGTCGCCCATTGTTATTAATATGCCAACCGGCAGCTAATTGGCTGTTGAAATAATAACTTCATTTGTTCCGTGGTTAGTAAATTTTAATATCAAAAGAAATGCGACGCCAATGTTTGTAAACAAGAAATATCGCTATTGTTGTCGATAAGAGTGCAGACAAAGCTGAAGCACATTCGATTTGTTAAGTTTTTGTTTATCGTCATACCACCAAGTAAAAAAATTGAAACTGTACTCAACAAATTAGGTTGCTTAAGGTAAACCATAAAAAAATAACATATTAAATGGCTACTTTCAAATTATGCAGCAACAAAAGAACAGAATCAATGTTCAAAGGAAAACAAAGGAAAATGCAAATTATTGAAAATTGTATAGTTGAAAATTCTATATTTGAAAACTGTATGGTTGAATTTGCGCCATGTAAATAATAATAATAATAATAATAATAATAATAATAATAATAATAATAATAATAATAATAATAATAATAATTATTATTATTATTATTATTATTGTTATTATTATTACTATATTATTATTATTATTATTATTATTATTATTATTATTATTATTCCCCTGAACCTCGACTCTGTTCTTTTGCTGCTGCACAATTCGAAACTAGCCTATTATGCTCATGCAGTCCCATTGAAACTCGGTTTCTCGAAACAAGCTCCTTGCCCATTGGAAAGATATCGTGGACGTAGCCTATTGTCATTAATGTTCCAACCAGAGTTTCAATTGATGTCGAAACAAAGGGTCTTTTGTTCCTGTGGTTGACACATTTGAATAACAAAAGAGAGGCTTTTACTCTCTTACGACTAAATTATGCGTTGCGGTTAATCGAGTCGCTGACAGGCTCGAAGTAAAGATCTATTTCGAAAAAAAAACACTAAGGTAAATTAGCATGAAATTGAGTTCTTTTTCGGGACACATTAAAAACAATCACTAGTCAGACTAATGAGAAGCAAACTCTAACACTAGTCAGACTAATGAGAAGCAAACTCTAACAACACGATCAAGCAAAAGCATTTCACGAACAGCAGTGGGCTGCGAAACTGTCGAGCAACCAACCTGCTTCGTTTGATTGTTTTGTAAGAGTTTAGTAAGACCTCTGAGATAACTTATTGTTTGACCTTACGAAAAAAAAAAACCATGCGCTCTGTTGATTCTTTCAATCAAACTTGTGCATTTTGCTAAAGCTTCATTCCGGCTAACGCTGTTCTCTAATCCCGCTGTTTACGCGAAGCGACGAGAGAAATCGAATAATTACAAGCAGCCTTCACTTCTAAGGTTTGAACGTTACTTCGACAAACAGTCTAGAGTACCAAAATTGTCTAACATACGTAAGACCTACTGTTAGATTGCAGCGTATGAAAAAGAAAAAGAAAAAGCGGATGGCAATTAAGAAGGACGACGAGAAGAAGCAGAAGAGGAAGAAGATGACTTTACGCACTCCTTTATATTCATTTTCATCTCATACGTCGACAAGAGCGACCTCGATCCTCTCGTTTTTTTTCCAAATCCTACTTTGCTTTATGTTTAATTATTACTCCAATCTTCCCAGAACACACAATAGGTTATAAATAAACAATAAACTGAACTTCAGGTTATTGCTGGCATAAGCTGGCATCATGAAAATAATTTGTCGAGATTAATCATCGATCCATGCAAGACAGTCTTTAGCGTGGGCTTCTGTCTTAACGCTCCGTGTCCAACAAATATCTTTCTTACCTTGTTAACAACTCTCACACCTGCATGATTAGTCGGATAAGCTTAGCTAGAGAATTTTCGGTGCCCGTGGATACAAAGGGTCTGATGAGGTGAGAATCTTCTAAAAGCGAACATAAAAATGTAAACACTTCATTAATCGTGGAATCGGACCTGGTCTAAAGTCACGCGAATCTGACTCACCTGTTGGTAATACTGAATGAACGATATGTCCCTTTCAATAAACCGAATACAAAATGTATAATTTATATTTGAAGTCCTCTGTCCATATTTCGAAATGGTTGATCAGTTCCTTGCCAACTAAAATGAAACAATGAAACACGATAGGCGCAAAACTTCACCAATATATTCTTCTGAAGAAATCATGACGAAATCAAATAATAGGAATTTTTAAATATCCTCAGGTCACGCCTTCTGTGAAACTTTATATTTTGTCACTAACAAACTACAGTAAAATCATTTAAATGGGTAGAATCTGGTGGAACTTTAGTGAAATCAAAAAGCGAGACAAACGCACCAGTTGACGCACCAAAACCATCTTTAATTTAAGTCGGATGCACTGTTCTCGTGACCAGCGTGTAACACATATATAAGCGAAAACACTTAATAGGTCACGCATACTAGCTATCAACCTTTGAACTGACGTCTTTAAGAAATATATATTTTTGACAGTAAGGGGGGTTAAGGACTGGACTGTTAAAAAAGAAAGAATGTTGATTCGCTAGGGTATGCATACCTTTTGTGCAGTCAAAAAGGTAAGCTGAATAAAATTCTGCAACCATTTTGGGGGGTCGTATATTTATGTGCATAAAAATCTCACTTCAATACTTCTTGACTACTTTACAAGCTATATCAGTGATAAGCTTTCTTTCCATCCTTCTATTTCAACGGTAAACGTCCAGATTAAGTCTCACCATTTTAAAGAAGTTCAGAAATCATACTGAACTGTTCGTTTTCTCCCGTAACCTTTCTCTAACATGAATTACCACGAGACACTGAAGCGTAACGCAACTTTAATCCACTGGCTCCTCATCGATTTACAAAGGGGATGTATGCGAGTGAAATGCTACAACATACCAAACACCTTTGATAACAAGAGCGGGGACAACAACGAAAGTCACATGATCATGACACTTTAAGTCCTACACACTAGGGTGGGGTTAGAAAAATTATGCATAGATCCAGTCTCCCAGACTTCTTTATCATTTTTCCAGAATGAGCACGGGTTGTAACAGTTGTTAAGTCTATGCGAAATGTAAGGACAGGTAGCGCAGTTTTTGCCACAGCGAAAAGAACCGGAAGGAAGTGGGGAATTAGAGTGATTTATATTAGGGGATAAGTTAGACATGACGGCTAACTTAACCTCTAATATAACTCACTCTAATTTCAGCCGAAATAGAGTACGTTGCTAAATAAAATCTACGTTGTATCGGTGCTTGCTCAAAACATTAACCTACCCTTCCACACGATTATTATTCTTTCCCTCACAGGGCAAGACTATAGTAACATTATCACATAGAGTGAGTCCTTAACATGAACAATAGTTTTGACCAATACCATAACAGTACAAAAGCCGCATGGCATGCGCCCTTTCTTTTCTTAAGCTTTCAGGTTAAGAAGTGTGCTAATCAAAAGATACTGCAGTTTTTGAATTATTCAAGAAAAATGCACCAGCGGATAAAAAAACTGGATCCTTGCTAACCGTAAGGCCTACTTTTCGCGCAATGCCACCGAAGTGCACACCAATGAGAAACCTTTCTGCTCTTTCTTCAAACTCAAGTCAACTAGACGATCTTTTTCTAATACCACGCTCGTAGACAACAACACTGAAATCACGTCCGATTTGGAAAAAGTCGCGGCTTTCTCCGATCATTTAAAATCTATCTTTACTGATCATTCCCTGTGTTATTTCCCGACAGGCACGCCCAATTGTGAGAACACTCTCTCTGAGGTTGTTCTCTCCAGGCGAGAGTTTCTTTTGGAGCTGCAAGGGCTAAACGTCAACAAGGCTATGGGTCCTGATGAGATACCTGCACGTCTACTTGTAGTGGAATGCGCGGAAAAAATAGCGGATGCTTTAATCTTTTGCTGTCGTCTGGGGTGTTCTTCAGGGAGTGGAAAGACGCCAACCTGGCGCCGTTGTTTAAGAAAGGAAAGCGTCGGTTATTGCGCGGCCACGGTGCAAGAGGTCCTGAGTTCGATTCCCGGATCTCGCATCCTTGTTTCGACTTCTTTCCTTTCCGTGTAGCTTAGTAGCTTCAAATACCCGTAAAACGGAGCACTGATGGAGAGGGGGGAGTAAAATGAGCGCACCGTCGACCTCAGGTTTGTCAGTTGAATTACTGTTACGAGTTATGGACGTTAAATATGGTTGCTTTACTTTACTTTACTTGGGAGAAACATGTGTTGCTCGTCGTTTAATGGCTTTCACTGAAAATCGTATTTATTACCATCAACACAGTTTTCGTGAGGATCATTCTTGTACCACTCAACTTCTCTCTGTCCTTCATGCAATTGTTATATCTCTTAACCGCGGACTAGAGACAGACGTCATCTATATTGACTTAAAGCGTGCTTTCGACACAGTGTGCCACGCCCACCTGCTGCACAAACTCTATAACTTGGGAATCGTACCTCCACTTTATGAGTGGTTCACTAGCTACTTGACTTGTCGTCGCCAGAACGTTGTTGTTAACGGTGCGTCCAGTAAGTGGGAAGAAGTTTGTTCAGGAGTCCCTCAAGGGTCCGTACTCGGACAAATACTATTCATTTTTTATGTTAACGACCTTCATGACTGCGTCAGCTCGTCTCGAATTGCAGTGTTCGCCGATGACACCAAATGTTTCCGCCCAATCAGGACTTGCAGCGACGTTGGCACTCTTCAAAAAGACCTGGACGCTTTATCTGCTTGGGCTATGCAAAACGAGCTTTCGTTTTCAGCCTTCCAAGTGCGAGAATCTGCGAGTTACTCGTAAGCGAAACAGTCCCTCAAAAGAGTGTAGTGTAACGTGAAGTGCTAGATTTCTATTCCATATGAACCGCGTGAGCGTTATCCCTACTGATGGAACTGGGCCCACACAAGGACAGAAAAAACTATGACCAGGGTGGGAATTGAACCCACGACCTTTGGGTTAGATCTCCGCCGCTCTACTGACTAAGCTACAAGGGCAGACGGGAGCAGGCCTTGGGAACTGGAGATGTTAAAGTCACGGCAATAAACATATACAAGTACAAGGAAAGGCTTCGGTTATACAAACGAGACCTTGGGGTTCAGGTAACTCAAGATCTCTCCTGGAATGAGAATGTGAGGAACATCTCTCTAAGGCAAACAAGATGCTGGGATTTCTTAGAAGACACTGCTCAAACAGCCTTCCCTATGAGATCCAAAGGACGCTCTACGTCTCGCTCGTGAGATCGCATCTGACCCATGCTAGCCAAGTGTGGGATCCTACTCTACTTGGCTCACTTAACTTGATGCGCAACTTGTAGGCAGTGCAACGACAAGCTACACGTTATATCCTGCATGGCCAGGAACTTGATTACAAAGAGCGCCTCTTAACACTCGGCCTTTTCCTCTCTCGTACTTTCTTAGTTTTTAGACCTCCTCTTTCTTTTCCGATGTATTAAGGGAGAAATACATCTCGACATTTCTGATACAATCCAGTTTTGTCGCTCTTCAACACGTCGTGGATCTACTGAGCTCGACATTCATCCTATTGGCGCGCGCACCTCTACTCACCGCGAGTCGTATTTTGTTCGTGTTTGTCCTTATGGAATGCTCTCCCTCTGGGAATCCATTCCTTGGAGCGTACATCTCTTTTTAAATCCCGGCTGAAAGCTCTTTACACCTCTCCCCTTACTCAGTCCTTCGAACCGGATGATATCGGCACATGGCGTATAATTTGCGTTATCTGCAGGCGACCAAACCTGGCGTCTCAATGGATGTGTTAATCCTTTATTATCGCTTTATTTATCATTTAGATTTCACTTATTTCTGTTGTATCATCCTGTTAAATTATACTAGTGTCTTTTTTTTAATGTAATTTGTCTGGCCGTTGACCAAGAGGAAGTATTGGCTTTGTAAGTGACCTCGTGTCCTATTTCTTTGTCTTCCCTGGGATTGTCATCGCTCAAAATGTCATAAATAAATGAATAAATAAATAGCTCTTATAGCAGTTCTATTGCAAATCTTTGTACAAAGAGGAACAACTGAATTAACTTTTTTATTTTTTTTTAATTGGAACACACCGTATATGCACACTTTGTGTACGAAACCTTGGACAACATTCATCGTCAGGTATATTTTACATACTGAACCAATCCCCTGGGATAGAGCTAATTATAGAGCTTTTGAACAACTGGGGCCTGGGGTAAAGGTCAGATGTTTTGAGCTGGTCTTACCTGCTTTAAGGACGGTGCCCATTATTGTTATTGCGCATGCGTTCTGCGCATCTCGAGATACTCGGATTTCCTATCGGTAATGCTTACTAATACAGTGATATTTTTGCACGGTATAAAACTATCAGGAGAAAGTAGATCTTAGTAAGTAATCTTGGTATCCAAAAAGAAAATTGGAGGTAACCATGCATTTTTCAGAGATAATTAGGCTTCAATTTGAGAAAGAACGTCACACATTTCTTTGTATTATAAACCTTTTTACAAATATTATTCATCAATTATCTCTGAAAAATGCGTGGTTACGAGCCATTTTCTTTTGGATTTCAACAACACTTGTTAAGATCTACAGTTCCTGCATGATCATAAACCGGGGCAAAAATACCTTTGAATTAGTAGGCACCGTCCTTAAACTCTTGAAAGAGCTCGATCATTCGACTAATCCAAAAATACACGAAACCAGAGGACCTCAAGCTACCTTAATCCGTAGCTAATTAATTAGGCATTGAACACGCCGTCTCAGTACTGAGTTTTCAAGCAACAACGAATGTAAAATGATTTAGTGTGCTTCCAGGTTTTACCATTTTTCCCCATGTCTTTGCTACGATCTTATAATTGATGTGCTTGCATTGTGGAGACGTTTAATGCCCATTCGTTATTGAAGAACCTTACATTATTTTGCGATCTACACGCATTGATCATGAACGCCTTTTCATTCCCACTTCGTTACCTTTACTATTACCTTTTGCCAGTTCATAAACTTTGCTTTGCTTTGCATTAGAATTCTTAATGTCGGCAGGAACCCATGACCCGGAGCAGCCAACTCTCATACTGGGCGTTTTTACAGACCGATTTATTTTTAGACTACATTTTCTAAAAAACAAAACAAAAACAAAAACAAAAAAAAACAAAGGCAGTTCCCGTTCGGTGACCCTATGACGTCAGGTTAGTCTTGTAATTGGTCATCGGCCTCCTGTGGGAGTCTCATTCGCGGGAAATTCAATCTAAAAATATATCGGTCTGTGAAAACGCCGTGACAACAACACAATGGAGATGTACGCTCCGGGTCATGGGTTCCTGATGTCGGTAAGCTTTTTCAGAACTTTTCAGTTTGTAACAAGCCAAGATTTTCAATGGTACGGAAGTTCTTTTTTTCCGTTTTTGGAATTTTCCACGTTCCCTGCTAGTTGAAGTCTCTTTTCTTTTTGCGTTGCACACGTAAAAGAGACCTCTGGCATAGGTCGAAACTCACTTTGATCAAATCGCCATCCACAACCTTGGATGGCACTCTTCAAACGCGTGCCCCATGATATGTTTGCTGACTGTGTCCCAGTGTGCCCCCGCATTCCTTTATAGTAATTCCGCTGTTGTTAATTGAGCCCACACAACCTGAAGTATCACGTGAGGGTTCGGTCGCTAAGTAACCGCTGCGCATGCCCAACACTGTGAGTTTCGACCCATGACAGAAGTCTCTTTTTCCGTACTCGTCAGCCTTGCGAACGCAAAAGAAAAGAGACCTCTGCAAACAGGGAATTTGTCACAGTACGCAGTTTGTAAAACCTCAGTAAATCCGTCCCTGAGCCGTAACATTGTAAGAAGTTATTCCATGATTCGTCCCCTGAAAAATATCTATCACCGTTTTTAGGATATAGCATTTTATTCGGTTCATATTATAGTTTTAACCCACATCTATCGTCCTTTTGTTGTTCGTAATCTTCGTCAAATTGGTGTTTTGCGCTGTACAAGACTTATCCTCCACGGGTTTTTCAAAAGCTTAAAACCTCGACTTCAATGTATTTATTTATTTATTTATTTATTTATTTATTTGTCACACAAAGAATATAACTATTAGAACTAGAATTCATATAATTATAAGGAAGATAACAAAATGAAAAAAACAAAAAGAAAGAAAAAAACGGAAAGGCAGCGAGGTCAAAAAGAAGATAAAAAGCTCACAACTAGTTAGTCCTTCTTAGAAACATGGCCTAGCATTGCTACAGGATAAAAGGCGAAAACGTACGCAGATTAATCTTCAAATCTTAAATTAAAAAAAACATGAATTTCGTATAAAAAAACAATAAACGGCTAATGTACTAATAATGATAAATAATTCTTACGATGTAACAAGCAAAATAGTTTTATTCTAGAGTTGACACCATGCTGAAATTGTTAGTACCAAAAACAACAATACTTTAGAACGCTCGGTTTAATTTTTACCTTATATATCACCAAGTGTGCCAAACTCACATAGAATATGTACTAATTATCTGTTATTCAACAAGTGCAAGTTGAATAATTCTTTTAATATTCCGGCCTATGATAATACACCATTAAATATCCGAGGTTTCAATGAAGAAAGACTAAAGAATTGCCGTTCAGAGGAATGAGGCATATAGCAGGATTAAGAAAAGTAAGTTTGATTCATGCAAATGTTGGTAAAGTTCGCGTAAACTAAAAGGAAATACGGTCTTAGCTGAAACATCCGACAAAATCAGGCTAGACACTCAACAAAGAAGGACCACAATTGTTGCTTGCTACCCAAACAGATACAGGGGCGGCGCGGGGAATTTCTCCTGAGTGGGGCACAACTGGGAGTATGTGTAATATTGGCGCGACAGCGCCATTAACGAGTGCCGATGACACGAGAAACTAGGGGGGTCCAAGGGCATGCTTCCCAGGGAATTTTCGAAAAATTAATTACTCAAGGATGCAATCTGGTGCAATCTGAACACTAAAATTTGGTAAATACCAGGATTTCATAATGGTCAACAAAGTAAGGAAAACGTAATGACCTTTTCCAGCGTAGAAAGCATTCAAACTAGTAGAAAATTATCAACTGTGCTAGTTTTTAAATTAGTGTTCGATACACGGTTTGAAAAAGCTTTAATTGACAACGATTTTTGCTTGTCACTTGATTCTGTAACAAACTGATTCCCAGTGGCTGCCATGTTCAATTTGCCAGTCATTTCTTTGTGAACGTGGAGAATCATGCATTGATTTAATCTTTCTTGCGACATAGTTGTTCAAAGATACGTCTTGCATTTGAGCCTTCTAAGGGTAGAGGCCAAACGCTCACTCACAGCATTCGTACCAGTTACCACAAGAAGTAAGTTCACAAGGTTAAAAACGTCTGAGAAATAATTAAAAGCTGCACTGGGGAGGTTTCTCAGATATTTCAGTACATCGTTCAACCCAAGGTGTGTCTCATTACCAAGCTGCACCCTAAACGTTTGTGGCAGCAGTGAATTGCGCGCCACACAGCTTAGAGTTTAATTTATAACAAATCGTGAAGTATATTTTTAGCCCTGGTAAAATAAAACAGACAGTTTAACAAGCAAAAGTAGTGTTATGTTTATTGTTTTATGATAGTGCATGTTCTGTAGAAGCAACTTTAGCTACTAAGGAAATCAATTTTCATTGTGAACTGTGGCAATATAGCATCAACTCTTTTGACCTTTTTGATACTTACATTGTAAGGTAAAGATTATTTGGTCAAAAAATTTCATTTAAAACGAACAGGCTTTCGCCCAGTTGCGGCATCAAATTTTAACGACATCTCTACCCCAGTGGAAAAGTGTTTGTCTAGGAGTGCCACGTGACCAGCCTGAACCAGGTTCCTTCTTCTCAACGACAAAGGAGGCAGAGAAGAGGGACCCTGGGAACGAGGTTGTCTACTCCGTTGCTATGAACACTTGGTTAACGATATCTAACAGTTCCAAAAGACTCAAAGCAGTGAATAAATCACGCTTTTTAACTGCCTTATGATTGCCAGGTGTCCATCAGTAAGGAAGGTCTGTCCTGTATTATTCTCACGTCTTGACAGGCATTGCATGCAGCTCAAACTCACCCTGAAAGCTTTCATTTACTTTGGCGCCTTGTTCACTCATGTTACGTTGTGTGGAGGGCCTG
>NC_090881.1:11873836-11878836 GCF_036669935.1 Montipora foliosa
CACGTTTCAATACACTTACCAGAGCACGAATTAAGTGCGTCATGGGAGAAATTGCTACAGTCAGTACCGTTGTACCCAAAGTCACATTTACACAGTTCGGCTTCAATGCACACGCCATGGCCAGAGCAGTTGTTCAGTGATGTGCATGTGGGATGACTGCAATTAGGACCAGTGAAACCACGATAACAACTGCCAAAGACATAACCACAATAACTGTCAATATGATTGCTGAAATGTATACGGCATGGATTAGTGGGCCCGATAGGGCTTTCAAGGTAAAAGGGGTAATGTTCATAGAAATGAGCTTCGATACTCTCGCAATTCACTTCCCTGCTATTAATGAAGAAGTCGATCTTTTCATTACCTGCATGATACGTTCAATGAATCAGGAGAAACGCAGACACCTTGTCCACTGCAATTCGCAAGCTCGCTACAATCAGCCAGTTCACTGCAGTTTGCCCCAATGTATCCTGGATAACAACGACAATTGTCGCTGGCCACACACTCTCCTTGGCCAGAGCATTGATTGACATTTCTACAGTTTGGAAGGGAACAACTTGCCCCAGTCCATCCATAGTAACAGGAACAAGCTTCATATGCCACACAGCGTCCATGCCCTACAAGAAACAAACCAAAACAAGACAAGGTTGCCATACGTGGCTGAGCACAGAACAGTTTTGTGTTAAAAAAATATCTCTTCCGCCGCTCTAAGTTCAAGAGGTGTGCGGAGCACGCCTATCAAGGGCCACAAAATTTCATTTCTACGAAATAGCTCCAAAAAGATACTGAGTTAGTATCCCATCTTTGCAGAGGTGATGTTGGTGCATTTTTCGAATGGATTCGACAGCTCATTATCGTTAGCTTCGCTAGATTTGCGTTTTTAATTTTTAACTGTAATGAGGGTAAAACAATTCAGCAGTTCTTATAATAATAATAATAATAATAATAATAATAATAATAATAATAATAATAATAATGATAATGATAATAATAATAATAATAATAATAATAATAATAATAATAATAATAATTTTAGACACAAGAACAAGGAAGACCCTAACAATGAACAGAGCACTTCACCCAAGGGATTGTGTAGCCATGCTTCATGTACCAGGAGCAGAAGGAGGGAGAGGCCTAATATCAGTAGCAGAATGCATCGGACAGGCCAAGAACTCATTAGAAAATTACATCCTGCACAGTGACGAGAAACTGATTCAAGCAGCTGGGAACGGGGAACTGGTAACCCGCGACTTAGAAGCCCCAAAGGACTTCAAACAACGACGGAAAGGAAAGCTGAGAGAAAGACACAGTGGAAAGAGAAGGTTTTATATGGTCAGTTCCTTAGACAAACAGATAGTGAACTAAATGAGAAGACCTGGGTATGGTTGCAAAGAGGGGACCTTAAACGAGAAACAGAAGTCCTTATCACTGCTGCGCAAGACCAGCCAATAAGAACACACTACATCAAAGCCAACATCGACAAGACTCAAGAGAATGACCTGTGCTGAATGTGCCGCCAGAGAAAGGAGACAGTGAGCCATATGGTGAGTGGGTGCTCCAAACTGGCACAGCAAGAGTATAAAAGGAGGCACGATAATGTTGCAAGGGTGGTACACTGGAACTTGCTGGGGAAGTGCGGCTTTAGTAGAGTAGACAAATGGTTTGAGCATCAACCAGAAACTGTCCTTGAGAACAACCTGCTATGGGATTATAGCATCCAGACTGACCACCAAATTAGTGCAAGGAGACCCGACTTGGTCGTTATTAACAAGCAAGAACAGACATGCCAAGTAATAGACATACCAGTCCCAGAATACACAGCTGTAAAGGCCAAGAAAGAGGAAAAGCTAGAGAAATACCAGGATCTAGCTAGAAAGATTCAGAAAATGTGAAGTGTCCGAACCCAGGTGCTTTCAGTAGTAAATGGGGCACTGGGAACAGTTCCAAAAAGGCTTGAAAGCAACTTAAAGCGCATTGGCACTCACACGTCTATAGAGCTAATTCAAATGACCGCTCTCCTTGGCACAGTAAGAATTCTGAGATTCTGAGAAAGGTTCTGGAGCGATGAGAGCCATGATAAAACTTGGGTTTCCTTAGGCAACTCGTTGTTTGCTGTCCCCCTAAGAAGATAACCCGGATCCAACTTTCGGAAAAGAAAGTGCTGAATCCACAATAATAATAATAATAATAATAATAATAATAATAATAATAATAATAATAATAATAATGATAATGATAATGATAATGATAATAATAATAATAATAATAATAATGATGATGATGATAATAATACCAAGACCTGAGGAGAGAAATATGAGACCGTGTAATTCGAAAAGTCGAAACTAATTGAATCACAAATTAAACTTACCTGAACAATAATCAAAGTGTTCACACGAGTACTCTGGGCAGTTAGTTCCATTCCAACCTGGTTTACACTTGCAAATATCAAAATCAACGCATATCCCTTTTCCAGTGCAGTTGGAAACGTTATGACAGGTTGGTATAACACTGCAGTCAGGTCCTAGTTAAATACGTATGATAAGTATGTTTTCATTATACTACGGATCATCTCGTGATAATTTAAAACTCTGTGATAACATTCTAGAGAAATGACATTAACCAGGAAATCATACCCAAATATCTCACTGTTTAAAATGCTTAAAGAAGCTATGTCTATGAGATGTTTTTACCGATTGAAGCCCAAAACAATGCTCCAGTTTCCTTTAAAACTACTCTACTGGTGCAGTGAAACTATTAACAAGGGCCATTGACCAGCGATGGTCAGGATGGAAGCTGATTGCAACATGAAAAAGAGGCGGGCCACTGTTTTTCAAGTTTCAAAGTTCCGGCGTATCTTTAGAGAGACATTATAAACCGATTATCCCGGGGTTTCCCTTTAAGAATTAGTTTAATGTCCTTTTTTTGCATGTTGGAGTTCTAAAACCATTTTTTATGTAACAATGTTTCTAGTCTTGATTCAACCCGAATTTTGATCCAAAAGAAAAATATCCGTGTCATAGCCCCTTTAAGTCTAGCATGATTGCATGCTTTAAAGTGCCCTTGTGATCAAACAAATCACTTCTTTTTTGTTCAGATTTTGAAAGTGTGTTTGCTTAACACCAGGCTGGCAAAATCTTGAACTTTGATTTTTTATCCAAAGGCCGTTTACTTTGAGTGTAAGTTTGGATTTCACGGTCAGCCATTACTTTTGTCAAATCTGACCGATTAGATCTCAGAGGATTAGATCCAAGGAAAAGTGACGTCAAAAGCTCAGTGGCTTAAAACTTCAGTGTGTGAATGCAGCTTGTTATATGTGCAAAACGCGAGTTTAATCGTCGGAAAACCAAAAATCCCGTGATGAATATTAATGTTGCCGGTAAAATTCGTTTTAACCTAGGCTAAAGTGGTGATCCCTAGGTTAAATACGCACTCAGATGGATTGAAGAACTTTTTTGGAGCCTAAATTAGCCTAGAGCAAAATTAGTTTTGGTTGTTATACATAGATATTAATTGACCAATCATACAAAAGTAAAAAAAATGAAAAGAACTGTGCTGGGTTAAGCATGTTCGTCGTTGTATTGTACATGTAGTTGTGAAGACACAGTACTACAGATATCCCGACCTATCCAATCGAACAGGTCGGCAATCGAACCCAATCGAACACCAACCGTTCGATTCCTGAACTCAATCGAACGTAATCGAACTCACAATAAAATTTTGCCAATCGAACACAATCGAACGTTCAATTACCGAACGATTGGTAATCGAACCCAATCGAACGTTCGATTAACGAACGCCGCATCGCATGATAGGCACGTGGTATTGGAAAATTCCGAAGGTGAAAGTGAAATCACCGCTAACTCCCTTCCCTTTTTCGAACATTGACATGCATGCTTGCAGTATGATGTTCAGTTCCTGTTTATTCAATAAAAGCTGGCAATGATTATATTCCACGTGTTTTACTCAGTTTGAGGCGTCAAGGGACAATTGCATTGGATTAGTTCGATTTTGTTCGATTTTGTTCGATTATATTGGTTCCATTGGTTCGAAAATCGAACTCACAGCAAAATGGGTGTTCGATTTTGTTCGATTGCCGAACCCAATCGAACGATTAGAGTTCGATTGGGTTCGATTGGTTTTTTGTTCGGTTTTGTTCGATTGGATATGTCGGGAGATATGGAGGGTGCGAGTTCGAGTACCGGTGAGTGCATAGCACAGTTCTTTTTTCAATCCTTCTTGTTGTTTGTTGAGACTGAATTCATAAACGTATGAATACAGGAACCGATAATTCAATCTAGGTAAAATGCGGATCACGAATTTAACCTTGGTACAAACGGATTCAACCTGAGAACGGATTTTACCTGCAACATACCCACGCATTGCATTCTTAAACCAGTGAGCCTTTGACGTCATTTTCTTCTCAATCCAGCTCTCTCAAGATCTTAAAATTAGTAATGGCGGACCATTAAATAGGAAAATTTCAGTTAAAATAAACAGGTGTCTTTTTTTGAAATCAAGGGTTAAAACTTTGGTTGCTTATTATTCAGTTAACATATATTTCAAATCCAAAGGAAAATAAGAATTGATTTTCTGGTCACAGGGGCACTTTAAGCACTTGATAGTCAAGTTACTGCGCGCTCCATGAATAAAAACTATTATCGGCCTCTGGTTCTTTCAGATTTTGGCATGACTTATTATTTTTCAATTGCATCAGAAAGGTTGCACGGAGTTTTTATACTAGTACAATCGCATGTACATACAATTCTTTTTACTTTGGCTCGAATTCCTCTGTCTTATTACAGGGGAATATATCTCATAACCCCGCTATTAACTATATGAAAAGCTGGGTGCAGCTTTGATATTTCAAAGGGAAGAGCGGGGCTAATGAACGGCTAATTAAGATGCAAGGGGGTTACTTGAAAATGTTAGAAACAACGCTTCAGTTCGTGAAATTAAACGTTTAGTTCCCTCTTTTTTCGCCTCTTTCAGAGATTCTTTTA
>NC_090881.1:11891336-11896336 GCF_036669935.1 Montipora foliosa
CATAGAGGAAAAAGCTTTGTAAAACAGTTCAAACTCCCCCATGTCAACAAAAAGGGCATGTCCCCCACAAGCAAAGGGCAAAGGCACTAGCGTCAGTGCAGCGGTACCTTGCTCATACTCATACTAGCTCAACGCTAGAGAAGAATTGTCAGTAAACTTATCTTCCAGAAGTGTCATGAACTCCTGGGACACATTTATTTGTCTCGCGTTCTTCTCGTGCTTTCACTTAATTTTAATCCCTCTGCCAAAACAAATTAATGTCAGTTTTTCATGCATTTGTCCTGTTATAACCTGCGATCAGGTGTACTTTTCTTTAGACAGGGCGGAAAAGGTACGCCTGATACAATTTCTTAACGAGTCGTCTGCCACCCACCTATCAAGTGTGATGTTATCATGTGTCATGCCATAAATGTGAGCCAATCAGATTTTACCGGAAATTACCAGCACGTTGCGATTCAAGGAAAGACGCGACGAAAACAAAATAGAACTCTAGCTGGAATGTCTGTGAAGTCAGACTTTATCCATACAATCAAAGGTATTTCTGCAAATCCCGTTTGGCAGTTTAGTGCGGTTTCTCTGTTCAAACCATCGAGGAACAAAGAATTTCAAGGTAAAATCGGAGAAAAAGCCGAATATTTCATGTTATCATTAGGCGTAATCAGCAGTACAATGAACTTTATTTGAACTCGATTATTTGAGGAGACAATAAAATATGATAATATCACTGTAATATGAGGAAAATGTCTAGTTTTCCAGCAGCAACTACTCAACTATCATTTTGTGAGAAGTGTGCTACTAAACCATTGTTCAGCGCTCCCGTACACGATGTCGAATTTCTCTGTCAAGCTCGGCTGATTACCCGAATGTGGCAGCAATAAAGTTCTATTCTGTTCTTTGTGGAAGTTTATTCCTTCCGAGTATATTCCAAAAGGCCTTACCACAACTACAAGCGTTTTCGAGTCGGTGGAAGTGGAACGATGCATTTTTTTCTAGAATGTTCGAGACTGTAAATAACACTATTGCCAAATCCCGTGGGACGTACAACTACAATGTCTTCTTTCCGACAAACCGTTCTTCGGATGCATTCTCTCTGCCCTTCCTTTAAAGATTTTTGAAAATAAAAATCTGAATACGATGCAACAGCAGCTGTGAACAGAGCCTAAACATCATTCCTGTTCAAATGCTGCTCGGCGGCCATAATCTGATCAGTTGTTAACCGATTTTTTTGCAATTCTTCAACCAATCGAAGAGATGCTCCGAGAGCTCTATGGGTTTTCGGTCAATCAAAGTAAAGTCCAGATTCTGGACTACCAGCAGACGACTCGATAAGAGATTGTATCAGGCGTACCTTTTCCGCCCTGTCTAAAGAAGAGTACGCCTGATCGCAGGTTAGTCAAAGTAGTCTGCGGATCCACTCGGCTATCGCAACGTGGATCCACAGCTACTTTGACAATGTTATGACGAAATTCATGATCAATAACAGGACAGATGCATGAAAAACTGACATCAATTTGTTAATTCCATGTGCCTCGACAGTGACAAGAAAATTTTGCCCTTATGTTATAAACACGTAATCGCAATGAGTTCTCGTAAAATTAGACGGAAATTTCACTAGCTTGTGTTTTCAGAAGTTTGTTTAAGGCACCTAAAGGCAATTTAGTGCCTTTTGGCGATGATCTCTGTTATGGTGTTAATGAATAAGGTTTGATGAATAAGAAGTTATTCATCTATGGACTACGTGTTAATGAATAAGGTTTTTCATGAATAAGAAATTAGGTAATTCCCAGAGCGGATGTAAAGGTTTATATAGCATGTGTTCCCGCATTAACATTTTGTACGTTAGTAGTTATTGAGTAGGATGAAAAGTTTTCGGTCGGCCGTTTTATCCGCGGGTTATTTCTTGCGTTCGGACACAACAATCTCGTTTGAAGTTCGTCCTTTCTTGGTTGCATTGCCGTATTTTGCCGATTCTTGTTCCAAGCCAACGTGTTGTGTTTCAATGAAATACATCAAAATGTGAGTGATCTCGTTTTCAGAGATAAAGTGGAATAAAGTACATCAGTAAAACTCTTTTCTTGACCTTGAACTGACAAAGTTTTTTTATGGTTCCAAATTTTAGCGTGATTCCTATTCGCTGACTATTGACAGTTGACTCTCAAATGGCTTTTTTCCTTTTCCATTAGCTCGCTGAGGGTGTGCCTGTTCTTTTTTTGAAACTCATGCGGTTGAAGAAAATTCATTGCCAAACTGGTGAATTCCAAAGTAAATTTCCCTCGAAAAAACCGACATCGCACTCGGCTTCGTGATTCATGCAATATCGGATTTTAGCGTAAAATTTACCGTGGAATTCACTGGTTAGGCAATGAAATTTGCTATAGACGTAATCAAAGAAAATTAAACGCGGACTTTTCGAAACCTTTTATTTTTATTAACCCTACAGACAGTAAGAATAAATAACCAGGGAGCTCCGCTTTTAGGCTTGGCTAAATCTATATATTATCAAATGATGCGATTGTATGTTTTAAGTTTCGTTAGATCTTTATGCTCGACGGTTTCGAGACGATTAACGCGGAGGGAAGATTAATTTGAAAACGTTTTGACAATGGCCTATACGATTAGTATGAAATACGTTCAACTGAACTAAAGGGCCCTTTCAGTTCCTTTGCTTGAACCAGTGCAGCAGCACCCGCGTGACCGATTTCATTGCGAGACAAATACAACTGCGTCAGCGTCGAATTGATTTCCACTGCTTTAGCCAGAACAGCAGCACCCGAGTCACCGATTTCATTGCCAGACAAATGCAACTTTGTCAGCGTTAAATTGATTTCCATTGCTTTAGCCAGTGCAGCAGCACCTAAATCACCGATTTTATTGGAATGCAAATCCAACTCTCTCAGTGTTGAATTAATTTCCACAGCTTTAGCTAGTTCAGCAGCACCCGAGTCACTGATTCCATTGTCAGACAAATCCAACTCTGTCAGGGTTGAATTGGTTTCCACTGCTTTAGCTAGTACAGCAGCACCCGAGTCACCGATTTCATTGCCCGACAAATACAACTGTGTCAGCGTTGAATTGATTTCTATTGCTTGAGCCAGTGCAGTAGCACCCAATTCACCAATTCCATTGCCAGACAAATGCAAGTGTGTCAGTGTTGAATTCATTTCCACTGCTTTAGCCAGTGCAGCAGCTCCCGAGTCGCCAGTTACATTGCCACACAACTCCAACCTTTTCAGCGTTGAATTGATTTCCACTGCTTTAGCCAGAGCAACAGCACCCGAGTCATGGATCTTACTGAAAGTCAACTTCAACTGTGTCAGTGTTGAATTGATTTCCATTGCATCAGACAGTATAGCAGCGCCACCGTCACCTATCCGTTGTTCACACCAAATATGCTGAATTTCAAGAACCAAACCAAGAGAACGCGCCAATTCTTTTCGAAAGGTACCCTGTTCGTTTTCACATTCTTTAATACAATGCAGTGCATAGATAGTCACCACTTTTTTTCTGTTCAGTTACTTGGTTGATTTGACTTGCTATACTTGCCATAAGTGCCATAGCTTTTGCCTCGCACCGTTGAGCCAAGATACCACAGGTAAACATGAGAACCTGTTGAAACTCCTTAAAATATCTTGTGTCAGCAACTAAACCAACAGGACTAATTTCCTCATCGACAAGCTGGCAACTGAGATAAAATGCAGCGAAGAACTCCTGAAAGCTCTTGTGTAGAAACCCATAGCACCGGCTCGGTCTTCGTTTGCTGCGTCCAGGCTGAACTGACAGAAATCCCAATTCAGGTATTAAGTTGCTGGTACAATTTCGGAATGCAGTCTCGTCGAAATACAGACCATCCTTGAGCAAGCCATTCAACGCTATACAACCAAGATGCTTTAATTCAGCATGGTATAATTGTGTTAGGTCTTCGTCTATTTCTGGTAATTCTTTCTTTTTCCTATATCTTCTCAGCACACATTCCACTATTTCGAGGTAAAGCAGGGTTCTAGCTTTCGGAAAATCTCCTTGGAAGTCTTCGCAAAGAAGGCAAAGAAGTGCTGTATTTAATGGATTTGCAGTTACTCCCCTAAGGCTTGCGTCTGTGTCCAGCTTGTCCATGAGCTTTTTCGCCAGATGCTCATTGGTTTTAAAATATCTTCTTATAAAACCCTCAGCAGCGTCTTTGGTAAATCCTTCGACCTCTAGCAGGGTGTCACAGCATTCCCGTACTTTCATCCCAGCTTCGTGGCGAGCTGTAACCAATAAGTAACATTTTGGGAGCATTCTCCCTTGAATGAGTTCTTTATAGACGGGTAAATAATGGCTTGGCAACTCATCCAATCCGTCAAGTACCAGTAAAACCTTTGACTGATAGTTCTGAACGAACTTGAAAAACTTCTCCTTTTGTTTCTCCTCGATGTCTCGCGGTAAAAGCTGGTCATCAATAGCCTCCCATAACTTAGAGTTAATGTCTCTACATTTCAACAACAGCAACACTTGGACATCAGGAAACGAATCTTCAACTTTACATTTCTTGGCCCAGTCGTAAGCAACCTTGTTACAATAGGTTGTCTTTCCCATGCCTGGCTGTCCTTCAATCAAAACTTTTTTGGGTTGTGAACATTCCTCATGTGGTTTGAAGATTTCCAACATGTTGACAATAGAGTCAGTCTTTACTCCTCGTTCTTTTTTCCTGCTGACCAT
Organism: Montipora foliosa; assembly: GCF_036669935.1. Classification (NCBI taxonomy): domain Eukaryota; kingdom Metazoa; phylum Cnidaria; class Anthozoa; order Scleractinia; family Acroporidae; genus Montipora; species Montipora foliosa. The sequence goes on from NC_090881.1 coordinate 11,896,032, forward strand.
TTTAAGCCTGGTAAAAATGTTGACAAGATGGAATCTAAACTCTTCGCACCACGGGAATGGCGCAAGCCATCCTTCACGGCTTTTGTACAGTTGTCGAATAACGTCGATAAGGTCAGCCACTGGCCCAAAAGCATCTGAAAGAGAGTAAATCATTACTTGAAAATAAAAACGCCGTTGTTCTCCCAGCGTTGAATAGTTGAGAATGATATTTACACCTTAGTTGCGTTAAGGTCGACAGTATTTATAATTGATAGTGAAATATGTGAGTGTCATATATAAATTGAACTTCGGGTTGTGACCACTCT
>NC_090881.1:11901336-11931336 GCF_036669935.1 Montipora foliosa
TGTGTTCATCTTTTCATTACCAATCCAAATAAACTGAAAAACCAACTAGTAAGATAGAATATGTATGGTAGAATTTTACCATGTGAGTTAAAAGAAGGAAAGTTTACCCCATCAAATTGGCCTTCAAGAATTTCCTGGCAGATCTGTTCATTTGAGGCACCCATGTTTTCAACTTCTGTTTGAAGTTCAGCCACTTTTTGCCTTGTGCAGTTTTAAAGTTTGTTTCAAATCCTCTGCTGAGTTCGCTTTGACATCAGTTCATATGACACTGGGGCACAACCAACTTGATTTTGAATAGAATTGCTTGCAGACAGGGGCTGTGGAACACTTTTGTTTACACTGGGTGACAGCCTGTGCTACCTTACATAACATGCACCACAGCACCTTAAACTGCTTATGAGGGCCACACAGCCAAACTTTTTTTCCAAAAAAGTTTTCTTAGCTTCAGGTAACAAATCATCTAATGACTTTGGGAGATATGTCCAGGTTTGACCCTAATTAGATGCACGCGGATTTCAAGAAGCGTCACGAAGTGTCCCCTTGCTCTTCTCGCCAACTTCAACATCACTTGTGTCTCAGAACACAGACAATTTATGTCACAAAGTGTCCCCCAAATGCTACTCTTTAAGTGAAGATTAGCTGCTGCAATAACCCAAAGCTAAAAATAATGCTGACCTTTACTCTTACCTTATTGTTGAAAATAGGTAGCAAATGCTTAGACTTAAAGGGACACTGTTGGATGTCAAAATTGGGCGTGTATCTAATTAGGGTCAAACCTGGACATAAGTGGACTTTGGTAGACTTTAAATGTTTTAGCTTGTACAGGGGAATTGTGCATTTGGACGCTGAACATCAGAGGTGGATAGTGGTATTCCTACAGGCTTGACATTTTTCCTTTAACATCATTTATGGGACGAGATTCTTCTTTGTAGGTTTTTTACATATACTATAAGTAAGTACTGATGAAGACATTGTTTGCAATCTCTGAGGCTCAGCTGGGACTAGTTCCTTTCTTTTTCTTTTTTTTGTCAATTCTTCACAAAGATCAAACCTTCAATAACTCTTTTTTTTAACTTTGATATAAGGTAGACTTAACTCTAGTGAATTGGAAAATGAAACATTTGTGGCAAATTTTATGATAAATTCAACTCAACAATCGAAATTGAAAGTTGACAATTGAAGCTAAGCTGAACACAATCTTAATGTGTAATTTTAAAGGGGGAACTGATAAAGAAACACTTAAACACTGGGGGTCTCACGAACCTTTTTACGGAAGAAGTGTGCGGGAGATAAGCTGAAAATCAACTCTAAAGGAACCTATCCACGAATACTCGATACCTTTCAAAAAAAAAAAAGGACAAAATTACCTTTTGCAAGGTCTAGCGATAGAGTACACCCAGCTGTAACGACAACAGCAGTCCGAAAACGATCTGTAGGAAACCTCACTGAACCGTAACGCAAGTGACAGAAGCTGCTTCCACATCAACTTGACTACCTCTAACTCGAATATCAGATCACCGGTCACAGACAAGGCAATGACAAAAGAACTGTTCACACATGACACTATTTTAATAGAAGTGTAATAAGAATTCATCCTAGGTTTGCAATCTCAAGATAGTCCAAAAGCAAGTCTTGACACATTAATTCTAGACTGGACCTCTTATTAGCAGAGTCGGAGAACTCGAAATCTTACGGCAGAAAGATCTTTTCGAACAATTTGCGTACTGGTTATAACCTTGCAAGGAGGTTAAACTAAATATGATAAATTCACCGCTTCAAAACAAAACGTTTTTCAAAGCTTTACAGATCTTTCCGAAGTGACTGAATGAAATTCCTGTGCAAAATGGTTGGCTAATCGCTTGCACTCAACACAACTTCTATGTGCTCTTCCACCGCGACACAAAATATGGCCGACGATACAAGTCCTGAAAGTAAGATGCGCGCAAGCTCTTATGGGATTTTTGGCCGCTGGCGCGCTTTATTGCTCGATGTTCAAAAAACTCTCGTCTTAAACCAAGATTAAAGGATCCTAGTCACCCACTTTACATTGCGCGCCCGCAACACTTCAGTCGCCATTTTTGGTTACACCGAAAATGGCGAATTCTGTGACCGATGATAAAACTTAGTTTTGTGGAACTTAGCAAGCTTGCGTGTGACATATTTTGATATTGATCTGGAAAGTAGAGGTCAGCTTGTGTTTACTTTACAGGAAGAAGAAATTTGTGTTGGATAATTCAACACCCGTTTGAGGATCTCGTAAACTTTAAAACGAAGAAATTCAAGGAACGTAGATTTTGAGATTTCATCTGATGCTGCAAGTGTGCATTGCGATAGGCCATTTCCGAGTTCATGTCTGCCTCCTCTTCAAAGCGAGTCTAAGTGCGTAGTTTTTGTTATGAAAATTAGTTTTCATTCATATGTAAAGTAGAACTAATTACCATCACAAAAACTTTGCACTTACACTCGCTTTGAGGAGGAGGCAGACATGAACTCGGAAATGGCCCATTTGCGTGAGCGACAAATGAAACCATCTTTAGTTTACATTTACTGAGACTCAATACTGCTTATAATTATTTACAAAGTACTGCGCAAGCAACGAATTAAACTAAATTAAACTGTCTTGCCTTGTTTTCATTGCCAACGTTTTGGTTATCAAATAAATATAAGTGAGCCGATAAAAATATCTCGCATTTTCTCATGATTATTTTTGGTTTGGTCAGGGCCCAAGAGTAATACAACACCAAAACTCCCGTATGTTCGATCAGCATCCCAACCATTTATCAGCTTCACCTGTTCAGCTATAGTTCAAGCAGGAAGGACGGTTTTAAAAGTCTTTTTCTTTTTAATTGAGAGCTATGGGATTAAGTGACGTGAGGTGGGAGGAGAGGTAAGAACCAGCCCAGTGCTCAGAAGTACCAGTGGCAGCATGGTTCCGTGCATGCACTCTTCACGGCAAGGGACTGACTGGAAAATCAGCTGTCATGCCTACTTTCACTCCAAACGTAAACTACACGGAAGGAAGGCAGGGTAGAGCCAAAGGTGTGGAAGAAAGATGCAGGCAATAGGAATGGGCGACATTATGCAGACTTCGTGATAGTTTTCAGTTGGTGAAAGTACAGAAGGTTTGGCTGGATTTTGATCTGGGCCAAATGCAATGGAGCCACACTGATTTGAAAAACAGATCAATTCCAAGTTTTATTTGGGACTTCAGATTCAACTACACATACTAGTGCCACAAGAATAGCATTTTCAAAACAATGGCAAAGGACGGATTGTTCATGTTTTTAGAAATTAACTTCACGGCCACAGGCTTGTGATACAAGACTCAAAGACTAGTATACTCTCAGAATTTCAAGAATTTATTTGCCAGCTAAATCTAGGGTTCAACACCCCTCACCCCAAAAGGCATAACCTCTTTATTGGACTCTTTGTCTCGCCTAAGATTGGGAAAGTTTATTACTAAAACAGAGAAGTGGGGAATTTGAGGTTGATATTGTGTGTCCCAGTGCCTGCACCCTTTTGGGGAATGATAGAAAGACTTCGAGCCAAGGACATAGCAATGAAAAGTGAGCAATTTTCTCACTAAACTTAGCTTTCTGAAGTGTCTTTATACCTATTCCAACCACGTCTGAAGAGTTGAATGTTTGTGTTCGTTTACAATAATACCAGAACAAAAGAGCGCTTGGTTGTCATGCCAAAGAAAGGTCCATGCGTCAGAAAATCCACTTATATATAAGCATGGTCGGGTTTAATCAATTTGGTTTCGAGGAGCATGTTTCGGTGATTTTATCTTTTGCTGCATTTTTGGAAGCTAATCATTGCTAATTATTTATCAAATTCTTAATCCCATATGAGCCGACACTTATCAAGCAAAGGAAAATAGATCGATTGGGAATACACATCGCAAATATATTAGGTAGCCATTAGCGGACAATCAATGTTAACCCGAACGAAACTAACCAGCTTCATTTGATTGTTTCCCAAGGAAGTAATGAAACTTGTCAGGCCGCTCAAATTGTTTATATTATCAACAAAACGACATACTCTGATCATTATTTTAATTCATCTGGCCTTGGACAATTAATCCTAAAGCTGTCTACTCACAAGAGCGTTTGCAAGGAGCGTCCACTGTATAGTACTCTAAAAAAACACGATCCTCAGGCTTTTAATCTTGCCGCTGCATTGGACACCTTGAGCAATACATTTTGTAAACTATGTGCATTTTAACAATGTGAAAAAAGTGTCTCCAACACATTCACTGTCTGGTTGCCTTTTTTATTACTATGAAGAGACACTGAATCGGCTACACTTACACTTCACCATGTTATCCTTATAATAAATCGATGTAAAAAGGGACAGCATTGACTAAGATATGACTGATGACTGATTGACTGGTTTCCAAGGTCGGCTTCCCTTTGAAATCTCGGTGACAACACGAACTTATGATTTCTGGGACAGTTTTTTATTAAATTAAAATTGATATTGGTGAAAACGAAGTGAAATATGTGCTGACGAATCACATTCTTAACTCCAAAAAATCCCATACCTTGTTTCGCGTGCACCTTTCTCTTTTAAACTTTTTTCAAGGTAGAAATTTTAATCCGTGCATAGAGCGATCTAGAGGGATTGTACAGGATCTGTTCCTGAAACAAAAAGGAATGCAAAATACAGTTTAACTCAAAAGTCATTACTATGTATGCGGATGGACTGTTAGAAAGAATCAGTTAAAATGAACGAGAATCCTGCAATAGACCTTTTTCGCTTGTACATTTTGTTTTCCTAATACAGATCATGTGATAATACTCAGGAGGTTTGGTCCTTTACTTTGTTCATTAAACGGGGTGCATGGGGACATATTCATGTTTGCATGCACTCCTTTAATGAACAAAACAAAGGACCAAACCTCCTGAGTATAATCACATGATCTGTATTGGGAAAACAAAATGTACAAGCGAAAAAGGTCTATTGCAAAGGACAAAACGCATCTCCGCTTTTCTTTGGCCCTAAAACGGTAAACGATGCTTTGTGACTCTTAGGGTACGTTCGATTGACCGTATTCCGGAATAGGAATGCATGGAATAGAGGTTACACATCCTTTGTTTTACGGTGATTCAATCAAAAATTTTCAAACGCCTCCTAAAAATGCTGTTTTAAAGATATCTTTAGCATGCTTGTTGCTTCAAAACGCCAAACATACCAGTTTGATCATCACTCCTCGTATTCTTATTCCGGAATATGTTCAATCGAATGCACCATTACATAATACCATACTGTCGAGCAATGTCGGATCGAGCGATGAAGCCAACCTGCTTTGTTTGATTGTTTTGCAAGAGTTCAATAAGACCTCTGAGTTAACTCGTTGTTTGTACTTATGAACAGAACCGTGCACTTTGTTGATTCTTTCAATCAATCTGGTGCATTTTGTCAAAGCCGCTTCATTCCGGTCAAACACGTTTACGTAAACGACGGGAGAGATCGAATGATTGCGAGCCGACTTCACTATGAAGGCTTGAACGTGATTCGACAAACAGTATAGACTAGCAAAAGTGTCTGGCAAACGTAAAACCCACTGTTAAATTGCAGCGTATGAACAAAAACGGATTACAATGAAGAAGAAGACGAGCCGACTTCGGAGAGACGTAAACACCTTAGACTACTTATTCTTTTGGTTTCACTTCATTGAGCACCTTTTAAAAATATGATTTTCATTGCACAGTACTCAGTCTGCTTTATATAATCTTCTACGTCGACAAGAGGACTCTCCTCTCGTCTTTCCCACACTCTACCATGTTTAGTGCTTCAACAATACCTCAAACTTCTCAGCCTGAATACACAATAATAGGTTATAAATGAACAATACATTGAACATCATGAACACCAGTTCTATCGTCAACATAGCATGATTGTAACATTTTCTAATCATCGATCCAAGCGACATTTAGAGCGTGAGCTTTTGCTTACGCCTAATTCTTAAGTTGTCCAACAAATATGTTTCTTACCTTTTCTACAACTCTCACACCAGCAAGATCATTATTCGGATAAGTCAGTTTGCCAGAGACGATTCGGTGCCCAACGACACAAAGGGCTCAGGGCTGTTGCGACATTCTTCTAAAAGCGAACATAAAAATGTAAGCACTACATTATTCGTGGAATGGAACCTGGTAAAGTTACGCGATTCTCACCCACCTGTTCGTAATACTGAGTGAACGATGTGCTTCTTTTAATGAAACCGAATAAAAAATCTGTAATTTAGATTTGAAGTCCTGTGTCCAAATTTTAAAATGATTGATCAGTTCCTTGCCAACCAACCAAAATAAAACAATAAAACACGATGGGCGTAAAACTACACTAATATATTCTTCCGAAGCGATCACGTAGAAATCAATAAATATCCCGAGATCACGCCTTGTATCAAAATTGGTATGTGTCAATCATAAACTACAGTAAAATCATTTAAATGGGTAGAATCTGGTGGAACTTAAGTGAATAAAACAGCGAGGCAAACGCACAAAACCCATTTTTTAATTTAAATCGGATGAATTGTTCGCGTGTCAAGCTTGTATCATATACACAAGCGAACGCACACAATAGGTCACGCAAACTAGCAACCAACCTCCGCAATGACTTCTTTAAGACAAGGTAGTTTTGAGAGTAAGGCGGGGTTAAAAACTCGACTGTTATAAAAGGAAGAATGTTGATTTGCTAGGGGATGCATACCTTTTTGTGCAACAAAAAAAGGCAGGCTGAATAATATTATGCAACCATTTTGAGGATTCGTACATTTATGTGCATAAAATTTTCACTTCAATGGTCCTTGATTACTTGACAAGCTACATCAGTGATTAACTTTCTTTCCATCATTCTTTTTAACCGGTAAACACAGTGCTTTTTTACTCATCATTATACTTGAGAGCGTCCAGATTGAGTTCTTCGAACCGGCGTCTAACTAGACAGAAGCTCAGAAATCATACCCAACTTTTCGCTTTCGCGTTTAATCCTTCCCTAACCGCCTTTTAACCGGTTTGACTGTTTTTTTTAGGAAGTGTGAAGTGAAGTGAAGTGAAGTGAAGTGAAGCTATTAGTCTCTTCCCTCTGGAATTTTCAGGACTAATTTACAATGCTTTATGGGGGACTTTAGCCAGACTGTTTATTACGCAGTTTACAATTAATTTTAGGAAGTGAAAGATACCCCCGTCCAGATAAGGTCAGACGACAGCACCAGGGACTATGTTCCACATCTTGAGGTGATTATTAAGCGATAATCACCTAGGCGGTTTTTTTGTTAAAAGGCAGCAAACCGTTTTGTCGAGGTGACAGACAAAGAAATTAATTGTTTCAAAGAAAATGCATATTTTTCAAATAATCACTTATGTACTTAAATTAAAACAATTTGGTGAATATCAGTGAATAAAAACCTCGATGATATTCATCTTGATCGCCTTCGGCGAATAATTGTTAAATTTTTAGCTCTCAACGGAAACGACAGTTTGAATTATCTTCCATATGCTTAATTTTGCTTCATTGTACCCCCTTTCTCCTTAATAAGCTGTTGCTACGAAGAGTTTAAACCTGTCACATTAACGTTCTGGAGTCCGTGTCAGTTGTCATGAGCTGGCCTTTTAGTTCACGAATACAGGTGAACTGCTTTCTTGAAAGTGTTCCTTCAACTGAATCCAAAAATACCCGAAACCATAACAATTTCAGCTACTTTAATCCATGTTAATCAGGCAGGGAGCACGCCGTCTCTGCAGTTTACGGTACTTTACACGTAACACTGAATGAATGTAAAAGGATTAAGTCTGCTACCAAGTTCTATTAAATTTTCCCCACGTTTTTCAACAAACAGCTCTGTTACGATTTTAATAAGCTTGCATTATTCACGGAGACCCTTCATCCCCATTCCTATGGAAGCCGATAAGGGTCATACGTTGTAGCTACCAGTTGACGCTTCCACTTTGTCGCTACCAAGTTGTCGCGGTTACGTATAGAAGAAGGGGAGGGGACAATGTAGGAAGTTCAATCTCATTTCTATAGCTATTCTAAGGTAATGTACGCTCTCCTCCTCTTCCTGAAACATTTTCAAGCCAGTTTCCCATTTCTGTTTCTACTGTTTGGAAGCGACAACTTGGAAGCGACAACTCGGCAGCAACAACTTGGAAGCGACAACTGGAAGGTGGGGAGAGAGGGGGCAGAACGTAACATGAAAATATCAAAAGGATACAAAACTGCGATAGTGCTCCCCCAAAGACTAGCACTGCTTTCAGTGAGAGTCCGACAAGACAGCACCCCCTTTTAGGGTTAACGCGGCAACATGGAAGCTACAACGTGTGACCCTTACCGGCTTCCGTACTAGAGAGGTTAAGAATGGCGATTACGCCAAACGGCAAACTTCGGAGTGAAATTAGGGTTTTGCCAAAAATGTAAGAACCCTGCTCGATATTAGCTCATTTCAGTCCTGTTAGCACCAGATATCAAGCAACATCTCAAAGGAACGAGACAAGTTAAAAAGAGAGAATTTTCACGCTTTTATGTTAAGCAGGAGCCTGCCGTTTCCCGTAAACCTCTCTAATATATATAATATAGTAGTAATTTTGTGAATTGAGAAAACGAGAAACTGTTCTTACAGATACGTCCCTTTGTTGAATTTCCGGCTTCATCCATCCGTGCTTTACAGGTAAAGTTTCCCTCTCTTTTCCTCAAAACTGTAATGCATCGTATCAGTTGTCTTTTGTCTCGGTCACTTAACCTGTTCTTGCGCCCTCATTTATACGTCTCCTTAGAAGTGCGCCTCTTATAAGTTTTCTCATGTGCAATTCTATAAACATTCGCCGCAGAAATTTTGCACATGCTTACCGTTACCCAACCAGGCCCTTCAGATGCAAAGACAATACTCGTCAAAAATCTTGAAACACTTGTGGCTGTTTCCCCTTCCCCAATGTTGATTTTGGTATCACAGTGGTCTCAGTGCTTCAAAACACGAGTGGCTCAACATTGGGGAGGGAGAAAGCACATTTCAGGGGGGTAAACACTCTGAAGTATAAATCTCAGGATTCTTCCAGAAAATTCGAGAGAAACGGTGTCTGTTTCAACGATTTGTGACGATTATTGTAGCACCATGGACCAACCGGGGCTTGGTGCCCCACAGCAAGCCCACGAGAGGGGTAAAATGTTATACTGTAGATTTGTTCTGGGTTGTGATTAATTCTATATGATTCACCCACAGATCCTGATCTACCGACTTTGTCATGTTACCTTGAGAGGTTTTTGATTGGTGTTTTCCTTTGTACAAACAACAAAGTGGCAACTGCTGACCTTCGCCCAATGCAAAATTATAGGACTTTGTGTATCTCACGGGCCTGGTGCTTCGAAGAAAGGTAATTTGCTATGGTAATGAATCTTGTTTTGTGCTGTTAAATAGATGAAAAATATTTCATGGCCGTTGGGGGGGGGGGGGGGGGTACGAATTTTTTCATTGAGCCGTGATGCGCTCACTATCAGCACGATAATATCCTCGCGCTTGCAATGAAATGTCTAGCCCTAAAAAACATGTTTTATCCATCGTCAAAATGGTCACCAACCCACCGCTAAAACAAGCATCGGCCGTGTAACATGAAACAAGATATAAAAGATGTGAAAAAAATTCACGAGAATGTGAAATTGAGCCATAAAAATGTTAATGTAGTAAAGAACAATATCATATTACAGCATAAACGTATTTTACAATGGAGAAGCATGCATACATTGGCTAGTCGATATGATTTTTTTTTTTTTAAAATTTATAAAAAGGACAATTATACTTTTTCATCAATATCTACATACAATATACTTAGTTCTAAAAGAAAGAGATATCTCGCGCGCAGTCATTTGGTTGTTGTTCAGGTTTTTATTTGGCAGATCGAGGGGACAATACATCTAGGGAGCTTAAGCACGCACGTTTTTGAGACGAGGACGGCAACCGGAAGAGAAGATTTCGCGTGCCAGGACAGTGGTGTCTTCCAAATTATTATACTAATCATCGCTAATGGAGAAAAGATACTTAGCAATGTAAATGTGGCTGTGTGAAAACAGGTTAAAAGGGAAAAAAAGCTCACTTCCGGTTGTCGTCCGCGTCTCAAAAACGCGCCTGCTTAAGCTCCCTATTATTTGGAGGAAAAAGTCGTGTTTTGGTCGCAATTCCTTCAGCAAGAGACTTCAAAATAATCATCATTGATATCGACTGTCTCTCTGTCTACGAGGCAGTGCGGCCAAGTGATTAGTTAGGGCGCTTGCCTTGAGATCCGAAATTCCGAGGTTAAAGATCCGTTCTGAGCACTCGTTTAATTTGATTCTGGTAGTCCCTGGTACAACTTCTCCGCTGGACTGGTAAATAGCCAACTGAGTTGTCTCTTGCTTCTGGGTCGACATTTTTAATTAACGACTGTTGTTTTTCTATTTTGTCGTTTTATTGGCACCTGTCAATTAGTAGGGAGCTTTAGCAACAACGACGGTGACGGCAACGAGAACGTCATCTATAAATTCGCGTTATTGCAATCACTTCGCGACTATTCCAAACTTTTGAATATGACAAAGGTGTGGGATTTCCTCAGGAATGAACCGTTATGAGAGCGCTTAATGTAGGGGAAAAAATGAAAATTTATCTCCCAAGTGCTGACGTTCTCCATAAACTCTCAAACGTGGCTATTTCACGTTGTTGTTTTGCTGACGACGGCAAAGAAACAGACAAAAGTGAAAAACGCACGTGCAGGGCCTTCAAAGATATTGTTTATATGCAAATATGCAAAGTTGTGACGTTCTTGTTGCCGTCGCCGTTGGCTTTGCTAGAACTCCCTAGTATTCAACAGCAACCGAACCGAAGTAACATATTCTGCCTTTGAATTACTTTGCTGTGGGAACGTGAACTGATGAACGAAGAAATCCTCACTCGCCATCAGGTTTCACCATTTTTGCGTGTTTCCTGACAGAAACATATAACGTGGGCTATCCTCGACGGTTTAATGTTTACCAGATGTCTATAATATCGGTATCGGTTTAACAATTCGTTTGAGTTATCTTGTACATAATTACAAGGGCGAACTTCTAAAGTAATTACTGGTAGTTTGACAAGGGTTTCCGTGTTAATCAAATGATCTGCCAACTGGTTAACAGTGAATGTTAAGTATCGTGGAATCTGGGTTCTAGATTCCCGAGTCCAGATTGCCCATTCTAGATTCCAGGTTTATTTTTTCGATTTATGGGATTTGGTGTTGCCCGCGTCTCGTATAATTCACCGATCATGCGGGAAGGTCGCGGGTTCGAACCCTGGCCAGATCAACACTCAGGATCTTAAAATAACTGAGCAGAAAGTGCTGCCTTTGTAACTACATCTGCAAATGGTTAGACTTTTGAGTCTTCTCGGATAGGGGCTATAAACCGTAGGCCCCGTCTCAAAATTATATTTTATGTTCATATAAGTGCCCTGTGGAAAGTTATAGAACCCACACACTACAGTAAACACCCGCATATAAGAACAAGTGGATTAAGAACATCAGGCTGAAATTTGGCCAATAAATCACGATGTAAATAAAAACAAATTCAGCCTGATAAATAAAACATGTTCTTAATACAAAGGGAAAGGGTATTAGGATAAGGAAACAATACAATACAGTAACTTATATCAAAGTACTATCGTCTTCAGGACCATTACAAACTATAAAATCTATCACAAAACAACATTGTATGTTAATTAAGCCTCTAGTAATATACAATTTTGAAGTATTTCGAAAACCAATTTTAAGAACACCTTAAGGACAGTTTCAGGCTGATTTCTCACTAAGCACCCTTCAAATAAGAGCACGATCAGCCTTAAACCTGAAAAAAGTATTCTTATATGCGGGTGTTTACTGTATTCGAAAAGAGTAGGGGATGGAGTCCCCGGTGTTGTGGGTGTCCTGTTCTCTCCAGCAGAAGTATGTGGCTTGGCAGTGATTTCTCTAAAAACGCTTACGGCGTATGAGGCCACCTAAGCATAAATAGCCAAGTCGAAAAGGGACTTTGCCGAGTGCTCTACTGAAGCTAGATCCAAGTAAGACTCCTGGACCTGATCTCATTCATCCAAAGATTTTAAAAGAGTGTGCCTCCGAGCTAGTGCCTTCTCTATGTGCTCTGTTTAATTTATCACTACGGTTGGGTAAGCTGCCACTAGAATGGAAAAGGTCTAATGTTGTTCCGGTCTTCAAAAAGGGAGATAAATCAGTGATATCTAACTACGGGCCTATATCTCTTCTCTCGATTGTCAGCAAACTTTGTGAACGTTGTATACTTGATAACCTTATACCCAATCTTCTTCAGCTCCTGTCACCAAAAAAGTATGGCTTTGTTCCGAAGAAATCCTGTGTTACACAATTACTTACAGTACTTCACGATCTGGGTAAAACTCTCGACGCTAAACAAGAGTTGGATGTCGTTTATCTCGACTTCAGTAAGGCATTTGATTCTGTGCCGGACACCCTAATCCTGCACAAGTTATCATTATACGGCATCGATGGTCCACTGTACAGCTGGTTCTCCGATTACCTTCATTCTAGATATCAGAGGGTGCACATAGAAGGTTCCTTCTCCAATTGGGTCAATGTATCATCTGGTGTCCCCCAGGGGAGTCTTATGGGTCCATTCCTGTTTATCATCTTCATTAACGACCCACCAAAGACTGTCAGTGATGAAACAGCAATTGCCCTGTTTGCTGATGACGCTAAATGTTACAGATCAGTTAATGACTCTAGTGATTGCACTAATTTTCAACATGACATTAACAAGCTTTATGTCTGGTCTGTCTTAGATGGGGTTTAGCTTACAATCTAGACAAATGTGTGGTTACAAGAATAACTAGAAAACGAAACAACTCTATTCCGTCTCTTGCTATTAGTCCTTATGAAGCTGGAGGCCATGCCCTTGCGGTCGCTTCCTCACAAAAGGATCTCGGAGTTATCGTCACAGACAAACTTACATGGAGCTCTCACATTGAACGCGTTGTAGCCAAAGCCAACCGGATGTTGGGTTTTCTCCGTCGGATTTGTGCTGACATTGGGACTAATAGCAAGAGAACGGTATATCTTTCTTTTGTACGTTCCCACTTAGGCTACGCTAGTGAGGTCTGGGCCCCTCAAACTACCGTCCATCATTTACGTATTCTAGAGGGTGTTCAACTTCGGGCAACTCCTTTTATTTTAGACTGTAGTTATAAAGTGTATGAAAAACCCGACTATAAGTCCCGCTTAAAAATGCTAAAATTGTTACCATTATGTTATTGGCACGAATTTCGAGATATCTGCTTCTTCTATAAGTGTATGCATAAGTACTACAATATCAATATTAATGATATACCAATTTAATCCCTGGTCGTTCTAGGAATGTCAACAACTCTAATTTACGACCTAATCGTGTCTGTACTTCCTTATTTCGTGACTCATTTTTCAATCGCATTGTTCCTCTATGGAACAATATTTCGTTAGATATTCGTGAAACTAAAGTTTTCTCTACCTTCAAAGACCGTCTATTTAACTACTTCTTTAATAAATTTATCGCTAATTTTGACAATTCTAGTCTGCCCTCATTGTCGATCAATTAATTGAAAGAACTGTTGTTAATTATTAGTCTTTGTTTATGTATGTTTTAGAAAAAGTGTATATTTGTGGGGACTGACCTCGCTGGGACTTCGAGTCCGTACGTTAGTCCCTCATTTAGTGCCTTTTTTCACTAAATGGAAGTTACTAAATAAATAAATAAATAAACAAATAAACAAATAAATAAACATGCACGTGGCCTCCAATGTCAGTTCTACACCTCAAATTATTTTCAACTTGAATTGCCAAAGACCATTAATTAATCAAAGACAACATTTCCATCGTATCAATTATTTACTGCAGCCTTTTATTAGCCTAGAGTTTTATTTATTATCTTCTTAGGCATTCAATTCACCTAGAATCGACCGAGAAAGATTGTTAAATGGATCCAATTGAGCTTAAGCAAAGTTATCTAGTCCACATTTCTAATGTCGCTATCATTCCCCGACCCTGAAAAATAACAAATAGTGATTCTACAAATTATTTATGAGACATGAGTGCTAGTTGATCACGCGAAACTCTGTGAATATTTGCTGACATGTGTGCTTGTTGCAAGAGAGCCTAGTTGGCTTAACGGCCGTTTTTGGGAGAAGGTTTTGTTACATCTCTAAAATCGGCTGCATTCTTGGTCCGAAATATAAATACGTGTCAATATAACGCGTCTTCGTACTTTCTTTTCTAATTTTACCATATCTTTGTCCAAGACGTAAATGATCGTGATCAGATTGGGCTGGTTTTGCTTCTAAGGGTCTCCACTGTATGATCTGGCCGGCAGACTGGTGAGCCGACCTAGCCCAGTGTTCCACGATTTGTGCTGATTGGTCAAACAAACTAAACATAAGCTTAATTCCGTGGCAAATGGGCCATGCATGTTGGTGGAGATCTTAGTATAGCGATGCAGGACTGCAGAAAGCCGAGATTCCTCCAGGAAATTTGCGGACCTCCGAGTGTCTATCCTCCTTTAGGGAAAGAGGGTAGATGTAAAAACTTTACAACGATTCAAGGGCAAGTGTGTCTCGTTCTCCCTTGCCGTCCCCGCGGCTAAGTTATACATGAGGAACATTGCTGGCTATTTGGCCCCGGCCCACGGGAGAGTAGAGGTGAGCATTTTGCTTCCTTTACGGGAGGAAATAATGAATTAGAGATTCCCCGATACATGGGCGGATCGTTAGTTGGTGGAACAAGAAACACACGGATATCAGTTGAAAGTGATACGTCAGGCTCTGGTGGCAGTATAGTGGATTTGCCTGAAAGGGACCTAACCGTGAGAGATTATTGGACCCCTGAAGAGCTCAAGCTGAATATCTCTACAAAGGAGTTGTTGGCCGTGGTACTGCTCCTTTGGGCTGCGCCGGTACAGGTTCAATACTGCATAATGGACCTTCAAACGGATAGCCAAGCTCTGATCCACACTTGGAACAGAGAAGGGAGCAGAAGCCAGGAGCTATCTGATGCAACCAAGGGCCTTTTTGACCTGGTCTCACAAAGAAATTTGAAGCTGCAACTTTTCCATATTTCGACTTTAGATCGCCCCTCCGGGTGCCTTTCCAAGTCAGACTAAATGTTAGCCCCTCGCGTGTGGTCGCGAGTTCATGCTGCCTTTAGGGAACCCCGAGGCCACACCTTAGAGGACCTCAAGGCTCTGGATTCCAATGCCCAGGACCCGGTTGTTCAAAAGACGATTAACGCTAATCCCTTATTAAAAATGCAATCAACGGGCGTATTTCTCTTCTCCCAAATGCTGGTCAAAGCCGATATTCGGTGAAAAACAAAACAAAGGAAAAGAAACTTTCACCAAAAGGTTGAAAACATGAGACAAAAGTTGACGCTAATCCTGGATTAAGTTCACCTGCTTTCGAACAACCGGGCCCAGAAGGACAATTGGGGAAACCATTTACGACATTTCATTCCCCTTGCCACGTGCGGTTCAGCGGATGTGAATATGTTTGCTCGGCAACCGTATACTGAGAGGGAAATGTGGGATAATCCTTATGTTTTCCCCCCGTTTCGTTTGGTTGAGGTCATCTTGCGGTTCCTTCTTCCTTTTACAATCCCATTCATCATTGTCGTCCCGGCAGTTTATCCGAATCCTGTATGATGGCCTGTGGTGAGAGTGTCGTCTGACTCTTTTCGTCTGGGGGCTAAAATATGATCTTTGTACGATAGGATCTCCCTCCAAGCAGGGTTTTCATTCATGTCCTTGCCCTTTCGACCTCTGGGTATTTAGGGTTCCGGAGCGTTACAGTTTGATGCAGGTAGCTGAATTCTTCCTTGTGCCTGTTTTCCCTTGGAGCCACTTTCCTTTGTCCTGAGGCTCTTTCAGCCAGCAGTAGCAAGTCCATGTGATGAAACATTCAATTCTTGCCAACGTTGCGATTATAAGAGGGAAGGAGTCACTCTCTCTCTTAATCAAGGTAGAAAACTTTAGTTTGCTGCTGGCGAAGAAGCTATCACAAGGCAACTATCAGACCTCACGAAAGCGCGTAAGTGTTCCCCGTATGCTAGGCAGAAGGCAGCTTTAGAAAAGGAGTTATCCGCTTTGCTCACTGCATTGAAGCTTCCTAAGATCATTTCCTCTTGTCGCTCTGCAGAAATTGGCAGGCGGGGAAAACAAAAATTCATTCAGATCATTGTGCTCACCTGGGCTACAAGGGTCCTACCAATTGCAATCGTGCTTTTCGCCAGCACACGAAACGGTTAACTCTACTATAGGAACATTAAGGTCGATTTTTGTGCAGAACAATAGGGTTAGTAACAGGGACCTTCTTTTGGGTATAGAAAACCCTGGAAGTAGAGTAGAGGTCTCGCAGTTGTTTAGCTAGTGTCCGGTCTGAGCAATTGCGGGCAAGGGTTACACCAGCAGAGGCAAATCCTTTCTGCCTGTCCCATTTAGAGCATTTCTGTGGCCATCTAAATCCCCAGCAAAGGTTCATCTTGGCTAGGGACCAGGCATCGTGCTTTTGATCTGGCAAATGTAAAAACCCCGGAAAATCTCCGTTTTTCCGACAATTCAGGTCCTTTATTCAACCACCCTTAGACAAAAACCCTCCTTAATGCATTCAAGACGGGTAACAATCGTTTAGTTTGTGCTGTTAGGGGTATCGAAATGTACCTCAAGATTGCTTCGCTTCCTAAAATTGCCCTCTCTAGGCGTTACCTGTTTAGGAGCTAGTCAAAGGAAGGAAAAGTTTCCCCTCACACCCTCGTTCCCTCGACAGCGCAAGCTCGCCTCAAGGAATATAGTCACGCGTTGGGTCCTTAGTGGCAAGCCCATCGTTTTACATTACACAGTTTTCGAGAGGGAGCCGCCGTTTCTTTGGCACTGGCGGAGGATCCGCTGCACTAGATTATGGATCATGTTGGCTGGAAGATCAGTAAACAAGCGTTGCATTACATCAAGGTAAAGGAGGTGTTGAATCCTGCGGGTCCGGCGGCAAGATTAGCGAACCTCAATCCCACCCCCACGGATCATTTTGCACTTTGGAAGGCTTGCTGGGTATCACTTCGGCTTTTGCTGGCTGTAATTGAACTTTCATAATTTTCTGAGTTTCTCGCATAGAAGTTTTTGTTTTTGGTGCATGTAAGGGCAATTTCTCTAATTTAGGATTTTCATTTCTAGCATCACTGCGTTTTTGCTCTTTTTTGGTTTTGCTGTGTACGTGAGTGTTTAAGCAGTTTAAATGAACTCTTTCTTTTCAATCCATTGAGGAGTTCTGGGAAGGGCCCTACCCTAACCCTAACCTCAAGTTGCAAGGAAGTAGTAGCTGAGTCGCAACAAAGCAGAAAGTAGCGCTGGGAATCATAGCACCAAGCGCACCTTATGAACAAGCCCTATCCATATCGGAATTTGGTTTTATCAACGGAGTTGATAATGTAAATTGGCCACCGTACGGAGATTCTAAAAGCTGACGTTTCGAGCGTTAGCCCTTCTTCAGAGCGAATTGAGGGATTATGGGTTACGTGTAGAAAAAAAAAAACTACACGTGACCCATAATCCTCAAGTCGCTCTGACGAAGGGCTAACGCTCGAAACGTCAGCTTTTAGAATCTCTGTACGGTGGCCAATTTACATTATCAACTCCATTGATAAAACCAAATTTTTGTATACTACTTCCCCACCGACGCAGCACCACAGTTTCTTTAGAAACTACCCCTCTATCCATATCGGGTTTGACCTCTCTACGGGATCAAAGGGATGCTACTTGTAAGAGTTTTTTTTCTAAAATTGCGCCTCCTAACCCCCTTTCATCCCTGTTATCAAGTGGAGTAGAGATAAGGGATACTAAACATAATCTTGGAAGGAATACAACCAGGGTAGTTAAGCCATGTAATACCGAACGTTTTAGTCAATTTGTTACTTGTAAGTATTCTAATGACCTCTCACGTTAGAGGCATTAGTATGTGAAGCATTATCATTTATAATTTATATTTATATTTATACTTATATTTATACTTATATTTATATTATATTATATTATATTATATTTATTATATCCTGACTTTGTACTAATTAATGTATTAGTTGCTGACCCTGCCTGCAATTTGGTCTTTAAACTGCAAAAGACAGAAATAAACGAATTTGATTTGATTTGATTTGATTTAAGTAGTAAGTAAGTCGCAAAGAAAAAAAAAGACGAGTAAAGAAAATGCATGTCCATTTGAAGCCACCGCACTATAAACCATACGTCCCGTTTCACAACCCTTCAATGTTCATACACTCTGTGGAACATTAAAGATCTCTCATACTATTCCTTAAGAGTAGGGCACGAAGTTCTCGGTGTTGTGGTCACGCCTTCCCTTCAGCAATGTGGTTGGCTTGGCGTATTTTTCTGAATGGACAACTAATTGTTAAGACCACATCCGAGTAATAACATACATTAGTCAAACTGAAGGTGTCCAAGTGCTTAAACTGGTAAAACTAAACTAATATATAACTTAATCTATTTAACAAATCGAAAGTGGTGCAGCCTTGTCCGTACTCTTATCGACAACCATATTTGACATCGCAGTGGTCAAAATGTTGTGGACTTATGACGCGCAGCTGAAAACCGAAACAACCCAAACCTTTACAAAAATGCTAACCTTAGACCTAAACATTATCTAAAGCATATTGTTTAGGCCTAAGGTTAGCATTTTGGTAAAGGTTTGGGTTGTTTCAGCTATTGTACACTTCACCCCCTACCACCACCCCCTTGACCCCTCATCCCCGGAATAGTCATGCCATGACCAGCCGTGTCCAACTTCGTTGTTAGCGAGCCTCGAAGGATTTTGAATATTCATCGCTGTTTCTCGCTGGCCCTTGAAACTTGGTCCTTTTATCCGTGTGCACATCGCCGAAGTTTGAGCGTGACTGATGCCGGGGTTTTATCGGCAAGATGTGAGGTAAGCTAGAAATTACTTTGCAGCCTTTCCTTTATTTATTTATGTACGAGTGACAACCCGGGAAGCTGAGAAGTCGCTTAAATCAATCGCGTTAAATCAGGCAAATAACCGCACAGAAAGCAAGAAAGTCACCAGGATAATGGCGTTATTTAGAACTTTTGGGTGTAAATATCGTTTTAACCGTTTGTCATCGGGATTTCCATACAAATCCTTATTTTTAACCCCGCTGGCCTGGGTCCCCTGTGGTTTAAGTAGTCAAACTTCGCAATCACCTTAGTTTTATTTTAAAACCATGTCAAAAGATCCAGATCCTCTTTTCAAAACAAGCAGATCACAATAGCTGAAATGGCTTTTTGTGCCCGAGAAGGTTGCAGGACTGTCGAGAAACGGACCCCAGACCAAAAAAGCCGTTTCTGAAAAAGCGGTCAGGGGCTCGAAAAAAATTAATGTTTTCCGGACTTTTGAGAGAAATCGGGCGATTTTGGATACACGAGAAAGCATAAAAATTCCACAAAAAAACAAAGAAATTAGTCGGTCTCATAACCATTCCCCTCTATTAACTATGGTGTCAGACGTGCATAATGCAGTCGAAGTGGCTTCTTTTGAACTTCTTTGGATCGGAACAATAGAAAAGGTATTATCACTTATGCTATTCCACAACTGAGGAGCACTAAAGAAGGACGTTCGCTTTCTGTTATTGGTACGTTGAATAGGGAGGCGATGAAGCATCCCAGATCCTGGAGAAAAAACAGACAACGCCTACTGCTAACGTAAGGTTAGCTGCAAAGTATCCAAACACAGATATTGATTGGAAAGGTGTTTATTCGCTAGCTTTTCGTATGACATTAGAATCTAAGCTTAGAGAATTTCAGCTTAAAATTTTAAACCGTATTGTCTTCACAACTGTTTCGTTTCGGCATGGTTGATTCCGAATCGCCTACCTGTGCTTTCTGCCAAACAGAGGTTTAATCCTTAGAGCATTTACTCTTTTCCTGTAAAGTATCATCTAAATTTTGGAAACATGTCTTGTCCTGCCTACGTGGTTATAACATCTTTGTTGAAAACATTAAAGAAGAAGATGTAATTTTTGGTAAGTTTGATATTGCAGATGATTTTTTCTTGTTTAATCATATTTTGCTGTTGGGTAAGTTTTCTATTTACTCTCAGAAATTCCAGAATGTTTTACCTTCTCTTCAGGGTTTTATTGCCAGGACAGGGGGGGGGGGGGGGGGGGTATAACATCGAACTCCATATTGCCAAGAAAAGAAACAAATTAAACATTTTTTTTAAAAAGTGGGAAAAGTTAATTAGTGTTTTTTCCGATAAGTAAGGTCACCATTGTCTTTCATTATTAGGGTAATGTTTAAAGTGAAGTCATTGTATTCCATATACTAGGTAACTGTATTTCTATAATAGCTGCTGTGTGTGTTTAGTTATATATTTATCTATTTGTACTATGTAAGCATGATGTGTCTTTTTTGTGCCCTTTATTTTGTATGCTAACGTAAGAAATTCTTTAATAAAAAATAAACTAAATTATAAAAAATGAGAAATAAAAAAATCCCAGATCTAGTATCATGTGACTTACAATGTTTCAAGGATGACAGGTTTTGTAAAAGGTAGTCATGGGCACGTCCATCCAGGATTTTTTTTAAAACAAATACAGTCCTCTTTCAATGGCGATGTGATTAATTAGCAGCCATCCACGTTTATAAAATAAGGCTAGAGTTCTCTCCTCAAATGGACAATTTTTTTCCAAATTTGGTGCCATGGTTTTAGCCGTGGCCCCAAAATATTATTTCTCACGCCTTTCCCTAATATTTCAAAGCTGAGCCTGTTCCCTTTCGAAAATCCGGCCAAACCCTAATGTTTGTGGCCGTCATTTTTGCAATCATGCAAATATGGCTCAAATACAAGCGTTTAATGTGTTATTATAAAACTTCCTAAAGAGGTCTACGTCAGATAGACAAAACGTTTCGGAGAAAAAAAGTTTTACAGATACAGTTTGCAGATTGCTGCTCACTAGTTTAGTTTTTTTTAAATTATGCGATATTTACTTGGCAGGGATTTTTTGACGCGGACGAGAACACCAATGCGCTTTGAAGATTGGCTACATGGTTTGACCAAGTCAGAGTGGGGTCTACATTTCCACATTTCCCATTGTTGGTTGAATAATTAGCGTATCGAAGGTAGCTTCTCCATTGTTGTTCCTGTTTTACCTCGAGTTTTCTCGATGGACGCGGGGGGCAACTACTTTAAAAATACTGGTTGCCTAATAGACCATATTCAAAATGGAGATCAATAAATTATTCCTTCGTCTGTATTTTGTTCATGGAAAAATTCAAAAGTTAACAGTTAAGGCCCAAGTTTATGACATCAAGCGAAATGAATAGTTTCAACTTCAGTTTTTATTTTAAAGTCACACGAAAATACCTATTTACAAGAATGTGAAAAAAGAAAACATACAATGAATATAAACAGTGTTAAAAAGAGACAAGAGACCGTGTTAATATAGTCGAAAATACAACAAAAGTCGTCTGTGTTGCCAACCAGACGTTAAGTTTGGCCAACAAATTGTCAGAAATACAAGTCGGCAGACTAATATATAGATTTAGCCAAGCCTAAAAGCGGAGCTCCCTGGTTATTTATTCTTACTGCCTGTAGGGTTTGTGAAAATAAAAGGTTTCGAATTGTCCGCGTTTTGATGTTTGCGGTTGCTGTTTTAATAATTAAATCATTTTCTTTGCTTTCTTCTATAGAAAAATTCATTGCCTAACTAGTGAATTCCACGGTAAATTTTACGATAAAAACCGATATCGTATGAATCAGGAAGCGATGATTGCGGTTTTTCCAGTGAAATTTACTTTGTAGCCAGCGAATAGTAATCATGCTAAAATTAGAAGCCATAAAAAAACAACTTTGTCATTTCAAGGTCAAAGAAGAGTTTTACTGATGTACTTTATTCCACTTTATCTCTGAAAACCATAGGCAGCCCAAGCTCGCGTCACTACAGACAGCCGTTGAGAATTTAAACGCGTTATAAGACTTTGTATGGGAAATAAAATACCGTCGATTTTGACGCCTGGGGGTGGCACTTCACTACAGAAAGACAATGATTGCTAAGAAACCTTTTTAGTCAAAGAGCCCTACAAAAAGGGTGCATGGATGGTTCTACGAAGTAACTTTTTCAATGGAAATCTCACATCACTTCAAGGCGCGCCGCGCACATGCACACTTAGTCCCAGTTCTCTGCCGCGCGTTTAAGTGAAAAACAGGTGAAAGCTCCCAGGAAACGAAAGGGAGAGACGGTTTTTTCACTGGATGGGAACCGTCCCACCGTTTTTCGTAAACTGTAGCATGGAATTCTATTTGGACAAAAAATGGAACTGAAGGTGTATCAAAGAAGGGCCTTATGACGTCATAATTTTTTGGAGAAATAATTTATTTTAAAATCCATTCTTCAAATTTTTTGTTAGAATGTTCTCATGCTGTTGCGTTAAAGAATTGTGAAAAACACAGTTAACTCGCTGAGTTTTTAGGCATTTTCTGTTTTGGTCACGTGATTTACCAAATATGGTTGTAAGTTGAGCTGTACAAAGGAATGTTAAATAGAACACACTTGGCAAAAAAAGATTACTGAAGAGTGAAAGGAATTCGAGAAATGACTATCTGAAGGGGTACATAGCAACGGTTTGGTAGTTACGAGCCACCCCCCTTAACGTTCATTCAATAAAAAGAATGAAAATGACTCACCTCTGGTGTATTCTTGGGCCTTTTGGAGCTTATTTTACCGTTTCGGGAATTCCGTGTTTTCAATGTTCTAAGACGAAGTCAAGGCTGCACACTAAGATTTCGACCGTTGTCAGCTCAGAGGCGGTTTGCGACTCGAAAATCCACCCCAGCCGCGATTTTTTCACGCAAAGCTAAAGCCACATCATTTACGAATCTCGGTGAATGTTTCGTCGTCAAAAATCCGCACGCACTTGGCTGGAAATGAGCATTTTCTGCTTCCGATTCCACGATAGCTGATGAATTTAGCAGATGCTGATTACCGAAGAGGACACGGAGCTTGGGTCCGAGGTCAAATTAACTCCACCCGATGAAGTACAGTCATTTCATGTACAACACTTACCCCATCCCCACAGCGTCACTCGTAACCATGGAGCTGTTCGAGAAGCCACATTGGGGATGGGGTAACTGTTGTACCTGAAATGACTGTACCTCATCCGGTGGAGTTAATTTGACCTCGGACCCAAGCTTCGTGTCCTCTTCTGTAATCAACATCTGTTGAATTCATCAGCTAACGTGGAATCGGAAGCAGAAAATGCTCATTTCCAGCCAAGTGCGTGGGGATTTTTGACGACGAAACATTCACCGAGGTTCGCAAATGATGCGGCTTTAGCTTTGCGTGAAAAAATAGCGGCTGGGATAGATTTTCGAGTCGCAAACCGCCTCTGAGCTGACAACGGTCGAAATCTTAGTGTGCAGCCTTGACTTCGTCTTAGAACATTAAAAACACGGAATTCCCGAAACGGTAAAATAAGCTCCAAAAGGCACAAGAATACACCAGAGGTGAGTCATTTTCATTCCTTTTATTGAATGAACGCTAAATTGAGCGTTTTTGTAGGCTTCATAATCGACGGTTTTTTCATTTCCCATACAAAGTCTTATAACGCGTTTAAATTCTCAACGGCTGTCTGTAGTGACGCGAGCTTGGGCTGTCTATGTGAAAATAAGATCATTGACATTTTGATGTATTTCATTGAAACACGCCAGGTTGGTTTGGTATAAGAATCGGCAAACTACGGCAATGCAACCAAGAAAGGACACGATCTGCTCCAACACTTAAATAACGTTTGGGTGCTTTGAACAAACTTTTGAAAACACAAGCTAGTGAGATTTCCCCCTAATTTTACGAGAACTCGTTGCGAATACGTGTTTATAACATAAGAGCAAAAGTTTCTTGTCACTGTCGAGGCACAACGAAAACCAGTTGGGCAAACGGATTAAAAAGGCACTTGTTCGCTCGCATTTTAAAGGAAAACAAACAAATCAACTCTTTCTTTATGTCCAAAAGAGTGCAGATTAATTCCAGTTGACAAT
Source organism: Montipora foliosa (assembly GCF_036669935.1). Lineage (NCBI taxonomy): Eukaryota > Metazoa > Cnidaria > Anthozoa > Scleractinia > Acroporidae > Montipora > Montipora foliosa. The sequence goes on from NC_090881.1 coordinate 11,925,419, forward strand.
AAAAAAATGATTCTCATTCCTGAACTAAGGAAGACTCGATTAAACCAACTTTTAAAAATATGCATCCACTTTAAATAACGCATCCCGTAAAAATAACAAACGGTTTAGTGCCCAAGGAAAGGATTTGTGTGCTAAGTATGAGCTATTACTGGTATTCTGTTTTGTCGTTGTCATTCTCTTTCGCTCAGTCCTTTCGTTTCTGTTCTAGACATAGGTCCTCCAGGCATCATGTAACCTTATCAGAGCCTCTAAAGATATGCCAAAAAATTCAATACAGAGGAAAAAGCATGTCTAAGCAAATTAAAAATAAACACTAAGCTTTAAGTTTACATCCCGCCGATGCTTGACTTGAATAACTGCGTAGTCACCAGTGTGGACCACAGATATCATGATATGTCAAACAGGATTGAAACCAGTGAAAAATGCAGAAAGAAAACATCTTCCAAAGTGTCTTCCACCTGAACACAAAAAGCGTTGACTGTGTAGTAACTTTCGTTTATTGCCAACGAGCAAGCCAAGCGAAGACGCGAGGCTTGCGAGGCGCCCAGCTTAATGCCGAGCGAAGTATTGCAGCAGGCAGAAAAATTCTCGATCGTTGTGTGAAAAGTGTAATGTAAGGCTACGTAGTGTACCAATGAAAGCGCGTGTTTTGATGTGTGATGTCATTAGACAAATTTGCATAACGCGTGCGACTATTCATGATCTTGTCCTCGGAGGTGAGTGAAAACACATTTTTCCCATTTCCCTGACCATTGAGTTGTGTACGCTTGCTTTGAGTGTTCTTTAATATTTATTTTCGAACCATCGTGTTCAATATTGAGTGAACGAGCTTAAAACTAAACCGGCGTACGAGTTCTTATCGGCGGCTGTTGTCAATTTCGGATTTTGGCCCGCGAGTAGAGCACATTGTTTTTCGTTTTGTAATCATTGAGTCGTGAACAATTTAATTTAATTTAATTTTCAAAGAAAATATGTTGTCTGCAAAGTACAAAATTAAACCATCAATTTGACTTGTAATTTATGGCTGCATCTTGCAAAATAAAAATTTCTACAAGTGAAACAACTTTCATGTGCGAGAGAGTTTGACTGGCCCGTTACATGCTCCACGCTGAAAAGTCTGAGAACGCTTTGGCGATTTTTTACATGGCACTGATTTTATTCAAGTTAATTATTCTATATTCCTGTTGAAATTACGGCCGTTCAAAAATTACAGCAGTACTTTCCATATTATTGCAAAACACGTTGACATCTACATTGTTGTTGGAGACACAAAGTGTGCAATTTCTGTTATTGTATTATTGATAGCTAGATAAGTTGAGTTGCAGTACTTTCGAATAAAAAAAAATTACAACTAGTGTTGGGTGTTTTGGAACTCTGATACAAATCTGTAAACTATGTATTATATTGATTGTTTCGTTCGCACATAGCGATAGCTACTACTAGTATATAGTATGGCCGTATAGCCGCGTCGAGCCACAGAAAGCGTGCGAATTATAATCAGGTGAGTTAACGTGGGTTGAGCCTGCAATCCAATCGAAAACCAGTCCCTGGTCAGCGGTCAACTTTAAACAGCTGATCTCGGTTAGCTCTAACCTCTAGCCCGTGATATGGTTACGTGTACTGGTCAGCGGATACTTTGTTTTGACAGGTGTCAATTAATCAAAAGATGGATGTCCAATATCAAATATGTATGCTGCAAACTAGCATTTTTTTTGTTAACAAATATATACTGTAAACTAGCACGATACTGGTCATATTGGCATACATAGAGGGATGGACGTACGGACGTACGTAGGTACGGACGTTCATGACGTCATGGCTATAAAACCAATTTTTCTCGCATCGATGGGTTACCATATTTTCTTAACTATGGTGCTCCGCGTGCGCGCGCCTTCGGCGCGCGCGGAAATCCGCTATAAACACCTTATTAGGGAGCTTACGAAACGAGGACGGCGACGGCAATGAGGACTTCATGTTAAAATACGAGTTCGCGTTATTCATATCACTACGAAACTATTTCATGTCGTTTCGCGTTAAAAATGTGTAGTAACTGTCGAGGAATTAAACTGATATGAGGGAGTTGGAAGCGTAGAGAGAGAACTGAAAATTCATCGTCATGTGCTAACGTCCTCCACAGAACCTTGAATTTGGTCATTTCACGTCGTCCTTTAGGAGATGACGGCAAAGAAATGTACTAAAATGCAAAATGCACGTGCAAAGCGTGCAGAGCCATTGTTTTTGCTCACTAAACCTATTGTTTTGTAGCGTCGTCGTTGCCGTCGGCGTCGTCGTTTCGTAAGCTCCCTATTCTCCCTGTTTTTCTCCTTGTGAAGGTGATGGTGAGTTACACCTTGTGAAGGTGAGTTACGCTTTGTGACGGTAAAGTACGTCTTGTGAAGGTGAGTTACGCCTTGTGAAGGTGACTTACGCCTTGTGGCGTCGAGTTCCCCGTTGTGATGACGTGTTACGCATTGCCACGATGTGTTACCCCTTGTGACGATGGGTTACATGCCGTCATGTTTCGTCACTGTGTAAGAACTTATGATTTTACTTTAAATTTTATTAAATGATGTGATGCTGTGTCTTAAGTTTAGTTAAATCTTTGTGCACCATGGTCGCGAAAGGAAAAAGTTCTACCTCATGATGTCATCCCTCTTATGCATTAATAGCACATGCAACCCGGTGCCCTGTCCAGCTTCATCTCATCTTCAGAACGTTCGTACACATCCAGTTATTGGGTTCTTCAGCCATATTGCACAATATGAACGATGTGGCCAGTGTATTTGTCCCTTCAATTTTCTTCACCTTATTAAACTTTCCAGAGTCAAGACATGCATGCGAGACTTTCCTGGCTGCTATTATAGCTTTGTCTTGTTTTCTTTGTCCCACAATTCTTAGATGGGACTCTTCATCTGAATGAAAAATGAAACAACACGATAAAGTCGCCTCGTCCAGGTGTGTAGAGAGACCTGAGAAGGACTGATGTTGGAGACCAAAGAATTGAACAAACGGGGTGGAAGTAATTTTCAAAGTTAAGTGATCGAGTGTGTTGGTGGGTATACCCATGTGTACGGAAGTCACGACCAGTTTAAAGCGGAGAACAGAGTAAAAGTCATAAGCGATCGTGTGACTCCAAGAAACAACCAAGAAACTAATATAAAAACGAGGAAGCCAGAAACTTTAATGTGGTGCGGCGTCGCAACAATGGATTAGCACTGTGCTTACATCCAAGCGTAGGTTTTCCATTCACTTGAGACTTTCGTTTGAACTCCCTTGAATGCATACAAAACTAAATTTTACAAAAGCATATTTCATATGATGGCGCATATTTCAGTTCAATTTAAACTATCGCTCGCCGATTGCTGTACAATGTTTAAAAGGATCTTCACTGAAAACTGAAACATTTTGAGAATAAAACGTTTTGTTCCAGGTATTTCGATATCATTTATATGGGAATGCTCTACTACAATGCGAGAACAAGACAGAAAGAATCTTAACCCTGCATGATTTAAATTGGGTACAACACTGGGTTAGCCGATTTGGCGTATCAATCTCGTTCAAAGGATGCTAGTAATTCTATATACATTGCAACAATTCTTTCAAGCTCTGACCTTTGGTCCAAGGATTAACTCCAAGGGAGGATTAATTTCACAACGTTTTGACAATGGCCAATACGATTAGTATGAAATACGTTCAACTGGGCCAAAGGGCCCTGTCAGTTTTTTTGCTTTAGCCAGTGCAGCAGCACCCAAGACACCGACTTCATTCTTAGACAAATCTAACTTTGTCAGCGTTGAGTTGATTTCCATTGCTTTAGCCAGTTCAGAAGCACCTGAGTCACCGATTCCATTGTCAGACAAATACAACTTTGTCAGCGTTGAATTGATTTCCACTGCTTTAGCCAGTGCAGTAGCACCTGCGTCACCGAATCCATTGTCAGACAAATGCAACTCTGTTAGGGCTGAATTGATTTCCACTGCTTTAGCCAGTGCAGCAGCACCTGAGTCACCGATTCTATTTTCGGACAAATACAAACCTGTCAGCGTTGAATTGATTTCCACTGCTTGAGCCAATGCAGCAGCACCTGAGTCACCGATTCCGTTGTCAGACAAATGCAACTCTGTCAGCTTTGAATTGATTTCCACTGCTTTGGCCAGTGCGGCAGCGCCTGAGTCACCGATTCCATTCTCAGACAAATACAACCCTGTCAGTGTTGAATTGATTTCCACTGCTTTAGCCAGTGCAGCAGAACCTGAGTCACCGATTCCATTGCCAGACAAATACAACTTTGTCAGCGTTGAATTGATTTCCACTGCTTTAGCCAGTGCAGCAGCACCTGAGTCACTGATTCTATTACGAGACAACACCAACTCTGTAAGCGTTGAATTGATTTCCACTGCTTTAGCAAGTGCAGCAGCACCTGAGTCACCGATTTCATTGAAAGACAAATACAACAGTGTCACCGTTGAGTTTGTTGCCATTGCATCAGCCAGTGTAGCAGCGCCACTGTCATCTATCCGTTGTTTACACAAAATATGCTGCATTTCAAGGAGCGAACCAAGAGTATGCGCCAATTCTTTTCCAAAGGTACCCTGTTCTTTCTCACATTCCTTAATACAATTCAACGCAGTGGATACATAGTCATCACTTTTCTTCTCCTCAATTAATTGGTTAATTTGACTTGCTATACTCGTCATAAGTGCCATGGCTTTTTCCTCACACTGTTGAGCCAAGATACCGCACGTAAACATGAGCACCTGTTGAAACTCCTTAAAATATCTTGTGTCAGCAACTAAGCTATCCGGACTTATTTCCTCATCGATAAGCTGGCAACTGAGATAAAATGCAGAGAAGAACTCCTGAAAGCTCTTGTGTAGAAACCCATAGGACCGGCTCGGTTTTCGTTTGCTTCGTGCAGGCTGAACTGACAGAAATCCCAATTCAGGTATTAAGTTGCTGGTGCAATTTTGGAATGCAGTGTCGTCGAAATACATCTCATCCTTTAGCAAGCCATTCAACGCTATAAAACCAAGATGCTTTAATTCAGCGTGGTATAATTGTGTTAGGTCTTTGTCCGTTTCTGGTAATTCTTTCTTTCTCCTGTACCTTCTCAGAACACACTGCACTATTTCGTGGTAAAGCAGAGTTCTACCTTTCGGCAAGTCTCCTTGGAAGTCTTCGCAAAGGAGGCAAAGAAGGGCTGTATTTAATGGATTTGCAGTTAGTCCGCTAAGGCTTGCGTCTGTGCCCAGCTTGTCCAAGAGCTTTTTTGCCAGATGGTCCTTGGTTTTAAAATATCTGGAGATAAAACCTTCAGCAGCATCTTTAGTAAATCCTTCGACTTCTAGCAGGGTGTCACAGCATTCCCGTACTTTTATCCCAGCTTCGTGCCGAGCTGTAACCACTAAGTAACATTTTGGAAGCATTCTTCCTTGAATGAGTTTTTTATACACGAGTAATTTATGGGTTGACAACTCATCCAATCCATCAAGTACCAGCAAAACCTTTGACTGATGCTCCCGAACGAAGGTAAAGAACTTCTCTCTTTCTTCTTTCTTTATGTCTTCCGGTAAAAGCTGGTCATCAATAGCCTCCCATAAGTCAGAGTTAATGTCTCTACATTTCAACAACAGCAGCACTTTGACATCAGGAAACGATTCCTGAGCCTTACAGTTCTTGGCCCAGTCGTAAGCAACCTTGTTACAATAGGTTGTCTTTCCCATGCCTGGTTGACCTTCAATCAAAACCTTTCTGGGTTGTGAGCATTCTTCATGGGGTTTAAAGATTTCCAACATGCTGACAATGGAGTCAGTTTTTGTTCCTCGTTCCTTTTTCCTGGTAATCACTTTGAGCCTGGTAAAAATGTTGTCAAGATGGAATAACTCTTCGTTCCATGGGAAAGGCTTGAGCCACCCTTC
>NC_090881.1:11936336-11951336 GCF_036669935.1 Montipora foliosa
CAGTCATTAAGGGAACTTTGAAAATACCTTTTGCAGGGAAACTGGTAAACATATAAACTGTTCTTTTTAGACCAATTTAAGACTGAAGCAGCCAAATGTACTCAGAGCAACCAAACACGTTAGCGAATCGACTTCGGTTGTTAGCGACCTGGACATTAGCGAAACGACCTTTGTCAGGAATAAATGGCTTTCAGGTGCTCAGCGATTGGACATCTAACTACTCAATGTAATACTGCCTTTGTGTCATTTAGCCATGCTGGTACTAGCGAATGAAGTTTGTTCGTACAAATTGAATTTTGTTTCTCTCATATTTTAAACTTTCTTTTTAAAAGAAAGCTACGGGAAAAATCGTAAGTCTATCTTGCTTAGCAGTTATTAGGTTGACTACTAATAGCTCTGATGAGCTATTTCATTCTACGTAATGAAAATGCACAAGCCGCCTTGCAAAAAAGAGCAAGAAATTTCAAAAACACCCAGTTGATCGTTTGGCTCAGTTAGTTGTGCACCACACAAAGATACTGTTGTCCTTTTGTTTTTATTCAGGAAGCCAATCGGGTGGCATTAGCTTTTTATTGACGTACAGTATGCACGCTTGAGTATGGAGCACATGGAAAAGCTGTTCCTGTTGAATTGTTAATACGGTTCTCGTTTACGGAATTCAGGAGAATCATAGTTAATAGAGGGGAGTGGTTATGAAACCTGACAAATTTCTTTGTTGTTGGTTTTTGTTCTCCTTTTTGGCCTTGACCGTGCACAAAACACAATAGGGAGTTCAAGCAAATCACTACGGCTGATGCTACTACGGCTACCGTGCCTGAAAAGGTCTGGGGAGAGTACGGCGCGGTGGTCTGCTAAATTTTAAGTTTAGCAAAGCAAAATACAAGGAAACATGGGCTAAGGAGTTTAAAATCTCTTTTATTTAGTTTCTCACAGCCAAATGGCTTCGCTCAAAGGACGATGACCGTTGTTCGCCTTGCACAGTAAATTTTAGAGAGTTGTAATAACTCCCCTAGTAGAGTTAATTTTACTCCTCATGGTGGAGTTACTTTTTTTCGAGTTAAAATAAGTCGATAAAGGAGTTAATGTAACCCATAAGGATGGAGTTATTTTTTTGGAGTTATTTTAACTCTCAAAAGGAGTTTAGTTTAACTACCTTCTGGAGTTGAATTTTAGGTTGGAGTTAATATAACTATTATTGAGGAGTTATTTTAACTCTAATTTGATGGCAATGTAGAGGAGTTATTTTAACTCTGTCATTGGAGTTGGTATAACTCACTATTTTGGAGTAACTTTTACTCCAGGAGGAGAGTTACTTTTACTCTCATATGGGAGTAACGCCAAAGGAGTTACTATAACTCCAAAAGGAGAGTTAGTTTAACTCTCACCATGGGTGTTATTTTAACACTCTCAGTGGAGTTGGTATAACTCACTGTTTTGGAGTAACCTTTACTCCAGGAGGAGAATTATTTTTACTCTCATATGGGAGTAACGCGAAAGGAGTTACTGTAACTCCAAAAGGAGAGTTAGTTTTACTCTTAATATGGGAGTTATTTTAACTCTGTCAGTAATTAACTCTGCATGCTCCAATTATCTCGTGTCTAGGAGACAATACTTCGTAGAGTTACTTTGAATCTACCAGTGGAGATTTAGTGGAATTAGTATCAATTCCTCTTTACACTCTAAACAGAACGCATTCTCCAAAGGTTACTTATTAGCTTTGCAAGGAGAGTTACAGCTGTAACTTACTTCTAGAGAAACACACAGATTGCAGCGATACGCCATCACTGATGCGCTCGCTGATTTCTGTTTCCCACAAGTTTATTGCACTCTTTCCCGTGTTGTTGCGACATCCCGCTTTGTTGCGACAAAGGTCAAAGGATCATTGTTCTTTGACAGTCATGTGACAAACCACGTGATCAAGGTTTAAGCGGACAATGCGACTTTTATCACCAACGTATTCCTCGTTTTCGTTTGCAAGGTTTGGGTCAGTCGATCTTTCGGTAAATTCCAGGTTCCTTTCAGCTTTGAGTGGAAAATAAGTCTTCAACAGGTACGTTATACAATATGCAAACTCTTTTTCTGTCGAAATCTGTATTAATCCTACAAAAGCTACATGAAATGTAAGATAAGCATGAAATGTAAGATAAGCTTAGTGAAAGCAGTTAATTATAAGCATGCATGTCGTTTCGATTGTGAAGTTAATGAAAAGATTACATGTAGGACTTAAGCTTATTGTTCAGCACTTGAATAGAATGATTTTGAGTTCTTGGTACTTAAAGGCCTATTGCTTGCGTTAGTTAATTCTAGATGATGGACAGTGAGTTTAGAAGCTTTCTTTTGAAGTCAAACGTAAAGAAGAGTCACTTTCGAGGCTGGAAAAGGAGGAGGTGAGTTTGATGCTCACTACCCTGCTAGCAGAGGTTTCTGTATGGGAAGTGTTTTAGCATCTACGAAGTCGTTCGCTTCTATTTGTATTTTGCGTAGTCGGCTTATTTCAGCTTTAATACTTCCTCGAGAGAAACTTTCTCTCGGGAAGGTAAACGAGCCGACTGTGCGAAATACAAGAGAAGCGAACGACGTCGTACATGCTAAAAGACTTGCCAGAAAGAAACCTCTGCTTGCATGGGAAGTGCTCACTATTGAAATCAAGATGTCTCACTGTCCATTTAATTCACTTTCGACTTGAGGCTAAACTGAATTCAAAAGTTTACAACTTTTTAAAAATATTTCCTTTCCATGCACTATTTGTTGCTGGCGAACTCGAACGGGGCGAAACCGTCGGCAGGGGGCGAAACTGGCTGTTTTCCGTCAGAGGGTATGGGTCTGTTCAAGGCCAAAAGTTAACGCCGTTATCTGTTAAATTGTAACAACCAGATTATTTGCATGCATTTGGCCATAAAGCCAAGTATTCCCTCTAAGAATGTCAGGTTTCGTGGGTGACAATTCTGTGATAAGGAACTAGCTTGTAATTCAAGGTCGTTGATTTTGAGTGAAAGGTACCTTCATGTGCTCATGGCAGCGAGCAAAACTTTGTTTACAGCAAACCAATTTGCCTGAAGCCCGGCCCTTTATGAAGCCCCTGCCCATGTTACTGAAAATACAGTGTATATCCTTAATTCTAATAAGCCCCAGCTGCCACTCCTGCACTCAAACAAAAAAGCTTTCACAGGTCTGCTATACACTATAAATAAATTTTCCCTTGGGAATCAGCGACTTCACATTGAAACAGGGAGATACACCATACCTAAGACTCCTAAAAATTTGCACCCTGAATTATGACAATGAAAGCCATGTCATGATCTCTTGCACATTTTGCAATGATGCTCCAAAGTTTATGATGAATTCACTGAATATAACTTCTCTTAAGACTTGGATGTCAATTTTAAAATTCTGTTCATATCGACCCCTTTATTTGTAGATAAGTTGGTGCATTTGTTTATGGCATGAACTGTAGACACATGATAAGATTTGCAAACCTGTTTCCCTGGATGCTCTGGTACCTAACACCAAATTATTGATGTCTCTGAATACTCTGGTACTTAACACTAACATATTGATACCTTTGTTTAAAGGCTGGTGTACAGTTGACGTAATGTGCATTTGTCTGGACAGAATCGGGTCCGGACAACCTAACCGGTGCCAGCCAGGAAATTATTTCAAGCCCTGGCATAAGCATAAGTACTAGTTAGTAACAGTGCAAACGTCGTTATGCTTATGCCTATGTCACTCTATAAACCAGCCTCAAAGCTGTTGTCTGAAATAGTTCCATGTACCCAAAAGGTTCTAATCTAAAGCATTTTTCTTTGCTAGAAGGAATTGAAGAGGCTGCTGCTGTGGTAATATTGCCCAGGCTTCTGAAAGACGAAGGAGGGAGTCTGAGAAGATGTTGTAAAGATCTCCATGGTAATACAATTTCCACTTTTAATTCCCCTGTAGAAGTTACATCTTCGTGTTTTAGGAAAAAATCAAATTCAGGTAAAAAAATTTTAAACTAGGTTGAATCTTAATTCCCTTTGTCTTCTAATCCTAATACATGTACAATTATTATTCATTGTTGGTAATTTTAAAAAAAATGATTTTCAACCTACACATGCAGGTTTAAATTGTCTTATCCCATCCATGGGAGAGTTTAAGAGTTAATTATACCTTGTCTACAGATGATTGTCTTTGGGAAATACTGACCATGGAGCAAGCTTGTTTTCTACATTATTTATTGTCTGAACTGCCAAATGGCCAACTCTTGTGTACAGTTCATCATGCAGCCAGTATGTGCTCTTTTATTTCTTATTGGAACTGGCAGTTGGCACAATATAACCCCAAGATTAATGATTATGATTAAAATAAAAGTTCCTGCAACTTGACTGTCATTGGCAATTCAGGGTCTCAATACATTTTGTCTGTTTTTGCAGGAAGAGGATTCATTTTTTAAAGCTATAGAAGAAAGTAGGTTCCCCAGAATAGTTGGCTCTGCGGAATTTTGGTGTCTCGATCTACTGTGTGTGGCAGTGGAAGGAGTTGAGGTCCTCACGTTAGGTGCAGGGACCTCACTTGCGAATGCCTGGGCCTCGTCATGGCATGCTTTTTTGCTTTTATCATTTCATACCCAGCTAAGGCCAGTAATGTTTATCTTTTTTGTGAGACATTGTTAGGGAAACATCAGCCTGAGGCTGCTAAGAAGAGGGTGGCAGCCAACAAATTTATTTCGACTCTTTCGTAGAACTGGTGTAAATAACCACCTTGATTTTCCTTTCATACCCTTACAACCGATAACGACTTTTAGTATTCATAGCTGTTGATGGCCATTGGAAGCTGATCAACCATGAAGTTATTTTAAATTCTTAAGAGCCTACTTTTCAACAGATGTAATAATACATGTACATGTACAGGTCCATGTTTGTCATTTACACTATATTGTACTGAATTTAACTTATTGAAAACTGTATATAAATTTCTTCAAGGTTTCAGTAAGGATTTATTACATTTAGAGTTAATGTTTATTGAAAAATTTAGTACAAGGAGTAAATACTTTATATGTTGAGGAAAAATTGTTTATTTAATTCATCACATTTCAAAATAATTATTATTGTAGTGATATCGCAATATAAATTTCTTCAAGTTTTCAGTTAGTATTTATTACGAAGAGTTAATGTTTATTGAGGAATTTATTACAAGGAGTAAATATTTTATGTTGAGGAAAAAATGTTCATTTAATTCATGACATTTCAAAATTATTATTATTGTAGTGTAAGGTTTCAGTTATTACAAAGAGTTGATGCTTATCGAGGAAAGATCCATTTTGTTCATGGTATATAAAATGCAGTAGTAAGCAATTGATAAGCAAGAGGTTAGTTTTTAAACATGAAACATTGTCTCACGCATTCAAAATTCATTTGTTAATGTGGCATTTCAAAATTTTAAATCATTGCTTATGTGTAAGTAATTTGTTTTGGAATGTTCTACCAGTAAATTGCATGATGAACAAGAAATAATGTTGTCTTTGTTCTATTGTAAAAATGCAGTTAACCCCAGATTTGGAGTTAAAGTAGAGGAGTTGAAATGACCCTCAGAAAGGAGTTATTGTGAATAGAAGATTCTTACCCCATTTTTGGAGTAATTTCAACCCCATTTTTGGAGTTGAAAAACAAGGGGTTAAAGTTACCCAAAAAAGGAGTTATTTTGAACCTAAACTTTGCACTCCATTTTGGAGTCATAATAACCCCATTTGAAGAGTTCTATTAACTCCAGTTTTGGAGTTTCATTGAGGAGTTAAAGATACTCCAAAAAAGGAGTTATTTTGAATCTAAACTTTGTACTCCATTTTGGAGTCTTTATAACTCCAGGAAGAGTTAAAACTACCCTATATGAAGAGTTAACTTAACCCCAGTTTAGGAGTTATTTCAACCCCATTTTTGGAGTTAAAATAACTCTCTAAAAATTACTGTGTGCTAGGACGAACAGATTATTTCTAAGCAAAAGCGAATGCTATACACCTTGTACAATAACAACAATTTGATGGATGAAACATATCATTTCAGAGACAAATATCTCAAAGAATATCGAGTAAAAAACACAAATATATCAATACTCAAAGAGGCAAAATAGCATCGTATAGTATCCAGATATAAAACATCTTCTCTAAATCCTCAAAGCAAACTTAACCGAAGAAAAACAACCTCGTGCTGAACACGAATATTTCACTTGACTCACTTCGCCATTCCAACACCTTTGCCAAAACTTATCGTAAGTTCATGATACGTATTTACAAGCTTATGAGAGGCAACCTTGACACAATCCTTGACTTAAATTGACTTTAAAGGATATAGTATCCAATGGAATTCTTAAAATGCCGAGATGTCCGTTGAAAAGGGCCAGAGAAGCGAAATAAACCCGACGTAATAGCCGCTACGGCAAAATATTCCGACTCACGTGGTCAGATTTCACACTACGGCTGGATGCAACCGACGTACATGCGCAGTGTCTCATTTTGGGGGAAATTTACTTCCGGCAGCCGTATTAGCGCCAGCCGTAGCGATTTGCTTAAAGTCCCTAATAGTTGTTTAGTCCGTACTGAGGGACTAACCAATAGAAACGTGTTGATTGCATAACTCATGCATAGTGTATGAGCGCAAAACAAAAGATTGTGCACAGTCGTGGACTTTCCAACCTAAATCTTGGCATTTTTGTTAGCTCCTTTGACACCCAGTTGATCATTTGCCTCTGTTAGTTGTGCATTGGACTTTTGCAAAGAAGGTTGTGTGGTTAACTCTGGCTGGACCAACACTCAGGGTCTTTAAAGAACTGAGGAGGAATTTCCTTAGCAATTGGATAGAAGATATTGACACATTGTCACGTGTCACACAAAAATACTGTTGTCCTTTTGTTTCTATTTAGAAAGCCAATCGGGGGGTATTAGTTTTTAATTGACGTATGCACGCTTGGGTATGGAACTCATGGAAAAGGTGTTTGTGTTGAATTGTGTTAGTAAGGGAATTCAGGAGAATCTGATGAGTTTGGTGCTTAAATTAGGTTCGATTATTCAGTTCATTTGCCAATCATCATTATCTAGCGGCCCTAGAGGTCGGGGCACACTCAACCACTCTCTGCTTCATGTGAGTGATTGAGTGAGCATTAATACCTGCAAGTGGTCAAACTTTGCTCCGACCATGTATCACGGTCATTGTCCGATAAAAACACTCACATTATAAGAGTCATTTACATATGGACCTACCTTCCATCTCATAGAGCTTGTCCATCATAGTTTTTGACATTTCTTTGGGAGTAAAAGAACAGTTTTAAGTGACCCTTGGAAAACTTTTTGCAAGATAAAAAGAAAATGGTTCTTGCTTGACCCCCTTAGTTAAGCTCAGTTAACTCAATAAGTCAATAAAATGCATGAACTCACCATGACATTGTTTAGTATTCAAGCTGTCTCCCTGCCACTTCAACTGCTGCAGCGTTTCTTTAAAAAGTAAAATAAGGGGTGAGGCAGTAAGCATTTACGGTTTGTATATTTTGAAAGCCAAATCTCTGTTAGGAATAAACGGCTTCTGGGTGATCAGCGATTGGACTTCGAATTACAGAAATAAATGTTGCCTTCATTTCATTTAGCTGTATGCTTGTACCCTGGAACAAAAATTGTTATTCTGGAGGCACTAGCGAATACATTACGTTCATACAACTCTCAAATCTCTCTAACAGTCAGGGTCTTTAATCAACTGAGGAGAAATTGTTACCCTACTTGAAGTGGTGTTTTGACACTCTTATTTGGGGTCTTATGAAAAGTAATTGTTCCTCTTTTTAAGACAGGAACGTTAACAGGTGTCGGTTATTATTATTATTTTTTATTTTTGGATTTTTTCCAAACTTGCGATGATTTAGGCCAATGGTGAGTACGAAATAGTTCACATCACCAGTACGTGGGCCGCTAAGTATAAACACAGCGGAAAAGGCTAGATTCGAATTGTGTAGCAACAACAGAACAGAGTCGAGGTCCAGGAGAATAATTTGCATTGTCCTTTGTTATGAACAAAACTAATTTGCTATAGTAAAACGGTCGGCGTGGTGTAATGGTGTCTCCATTATGTAATGAATTGGGATGGGGTTGTGGCTGAGAGGCCATTCGTCATTGGCATTGCCAAATCAATTTGCCCTTTCAGCTTCATTTTTTTGGGGAAATCGTCCCATAATAATGCCAAGACCTAGCAAAGGTAGAAACGAAAATAGAACTTAGAGAGTGTCTGTTGCACGAAGAGCATTGTACACAGATTATTTTGATGTTGGTAACAGAGAAGAAACATTGGGGGACTTAGTTTTCAAAAAAGTGCGCACTAACACCGAAAACTAAGACCTGCATGTAGCAAATGGTATGAATTCTCGGTTTTCACATGACGTCACGACCGCCATGTTGGTGCCCTAAACAAAGAAAAGGCGGCCATGTTGGTGCCCCGACCAAATCCTCCGGGAATTTAACTCTATTATTATGCAAACGCTTCCTTTTGTTTTCGTTGAAAAACATGGCTGTTGATCACGTGAATGAAAACCAGCAATTATTTGTTATGGTAGATGGAATACCGTAATTATTTGCTAATATGATGAACAGAGTATTTAAGTTTAATCGGGCTTCGCCTTATTGCAGATTTTTAGAAAAACAGAACAGAAATATCAGCTTTAAAGGTTGTCACGAGACCTACAGCTAACTAAGCACTCTGGCTATGGGCAAAAGAAGCTAAAACAAAAACCCCTCGCATCCGTAACAAAATAGAATATAGCATCTATTACAAATGCAAATATTCTTCTGATCAAGGTAAGAGAGAAAAAAAAAATGAAAGAAAAGAAGGGGTCTAAGGTTTCACAACAACCTGTTAAATGTTGAGCAGCTTATTTACTATGAGTATGTACGGGCTAGCAGTCAAAGGTTACTGAGAGCTGTTAAAGAGGAAAGAATATCGGAACAAGGTCACACAAAGCAAGAATTAAGAACAGAAAGGCACCTAAAAGGAAAGAAACTGAAGGACTCCTTACTCGAGCACAAGATCAGGTGCTTAGAACAAACCAGGTCAACAATCAGGTCAAGCGATCTGTTAAGATCACCAATCGTTTCACATGTACCTCCGCAAATGTCATTTATTGCATAACCTGTACGTTATGTAATAAGTTATACATTGGTAAGACAGGTAGACGACTAGCGACCTTTTCCGCGAACACCTTCGCGATGGTGAGAAGAACGACAAGGATGCATCTAGGCCAGTCGCTCGTCATTTTAATCTCCCTAACCACTCCAAACAACACATGGCTATCTGCGGCCTTTCCCTACATCAAGGTACGACGGAAAGCCGCAAGAACCTGGAACAAAAATTCATCTTCCAAATCGGCACCCTTAATCCCCACGGTATTGACGAACGCTATTCATCTAACTAATGTATTCCTATTTTTCACGTTGCCATGTTACCACCAATAGTGTATCTCCTCCTTCACTATATAAACAACACACAACCCATAATTCCTCGATTCGAGCTGACGAAGGGCTAACGCTCGAAACGTCAGCTTTTATAATTCCTGTACGATGGTCAATTTACGCTATCAACTCCGTTGATAAACCCAAATTTTTGTGTACCACTTCCCCACCAACGCAGCACCAGAGTTTCTTTAGAAACTACCCCCTTTATTCACTTGCAGGTCAAGAACTAGATTGACAATGACAATGTGTCACCTAATTCTGTGTCAGTTGTGCGCAGAAACCATTTGCTAGCAATAGAATGTAATAAACGTTCACAAACGTAGTATAAAAAGTGCCGGGAAATTACATGGGATCGAGCAAAGCCTTCGCTTTACATGTGCCCACCTACCTTTCATCTCACTGAGCTTCTCCTTCAAATGTCTTGACATTTCTATAGGAATAAAAGAGACCGTTGTTAAGCAAACTTTGAAAATACCTTTTGCAGGAGAAAAACAAAGCAAAAAGGTTTTTGTTACGTTCCCAAGCATTCAATAGGTCAATATAATTTATGAACTCACCATGAGTCTCTTTTAGTGTGTCTTTGCTGCTGCCCTCATCTGTTTCAAGCCTTTTCAGGGTGTCTGAATCAAATCAAATCAATGGATCAATTATTCAATCAATACAATAGAAAATGACAAATAATACAAAGGAAGTTACGAAAGCACACATGAGCCATACATGAATACGGACAAAGAAGGGTGACAGGAAAAGTATTTGTAGATTACCATATAGAAAGTGGTGTAAAAAAGAATGAAATAATAAAATTAATGTATTCTATAGCCCCTAGCCAATTAAGTGCCCTAAGCGCTTTACAATCTTTATAACTATAACTTATTACCATACAATGTATTAATCTACAATTCAATTAAAAAAAGACATAAATAAATCACAGTACTATCAAAGAAAATCCGAAAAATAGAAATAATTAAAATAAATAAGTGGGTCTCTAGGACCCTCTTAAAACTACTAACACTATCAGACAACCTAATGTGTAAAGGAATCCCATTTCAGAGCAGCGGGCCTGCGATAGAAAAAGCCCGATCAACCTATGATTTGGTTTATGTGCGGTCCACCTGGGAGGTTGGCCTGAGTGACCTTGAGTAAGTTCTGTAGTGGAGAACATCATGGAAAATAGGATAGCGTCCAAATGATGGATCAAAACATGCCGAGTGAAATGGTCAGGGGCCAGCAGCCTTTTCTACAACTTTAGACACCACCGGCAGATTTGATGTGGGACGAAAACTCGCACATTCCTCATGATCTGCATCAGGCTTCTTTAGAGATGGTAGTAGCTCTGCCAGCTTCAAGGACTCAGGTATAACGCCAGTTGCAAGCGACAAATTTACAATACTGGTTATAATAGGAAGAAGTGTGTCAAAGCATCCATTGATAATGTGAGATGGTAATAGGACAAGGCTGCATGATTTGGGGATCGATTTAGAAGCAAAAGCTTTCACCTCCCCATGCGTAACTGCGTCAAAAATACAGAGTTGCAGGTCTTCACGTATGGTAAAAATTTTGTCATGGAAAAAGTCAGCAAAATGGTTGGCCAACACATCATTGCTCGGTGCAGAGGTATAACATCTGGATGTTTTCTTCTGAAGTAACTTATTCACTGTCTTGCATTGGACCTTCTGGTCATTAGAGTGAGCTTGGACAAGAGACGTATTGTAGAAGGACTTTAAAGAATCAATAAGGTTGTTACCGACGCTAAAACTGGTACACATTGTTTTCACGATCGATCGTTAAACCAGTAAAAAGCCATTTCATTTCCAGGCGCCATCTCTTTCTTTTCTCCTCTGTCACTTTAGGCGTATACCATGAAGCAGACGGTCTGTTGGTTAAACACGTATATTTCAGAGGAGCATGTTTATCAATCAATGATGCACGTAGCAAGTTGCTATTGTATAATGTAACAAGGTTCTTTAAGTCCGTGGGAGGCTGGTTAAACAATGACGACTCCATGAGGTCTTCGGAGAAAATTCATATCAATAGACTGCAGTCTGGAAATGAACAGTTTTCTAAGCAAACACAGGTTTCTCCAGGAGTAGACTGCAATGCATAGCTCGATGATCTGAAATAGCAGGATCACAAACCCATATATTTTGTACAAAAGATTTATCGGATCTAGTGATAACAAGGTCAAGGGTGTGGCCATTCTTGTGTGTAATGCCTCTAACATGCTGTTTGAGATCAACAGCTCCAAGGATATTAGCAAACCGTCTAGCGTAAAAGTCACTTGGATGATCAACATGCAACTTGGCATCATCAATGATTATTATAGTGCCTGGGTGCTCAGCTAGGGTGGTCTCCAGTAACCGTGGGAACTATTCGTAAAACAGGGCATAAGTAGACTCAGGTGGCCAAAAGATTACAAACACACGTAAATGAACACTGCTTTGAAACCGCATGTCCATGAGTTCGAAAGTCTGATGTGCGTAACAGATATTGTTAATCCGAAGAGTACCCTTGAATAGTTCACCAACACCCCCACTCCTCCCCACAGCTCTAGGATTGTGAAGGAATCTACATCCAGCAGCACACAGGGTACCCATGTTCACTACATTGTAGTTATCATCATGAAACCATTATCCACATTGAACGATTTAATCGCCATTGCTTTATTACCAGCGGATCTAACATTTCGATAAGAAAGGCGCAAACAGATCACACTCTTTACTCCAGAACTATCGTTGACGCGACAGACCAAAACAAGCACACGTGAACGATTGTTTTGTGTAATGCGTCGCCTATTATATAATCTAACTGGAATGGCATGTTCACACAATTGGAAAGAACATTTATGACGGCTGACAAATCAACCCCACGGGCTATTGGTCTCTGGACATGACAATAAAATTGTAGACCTTACTGGAATCTTCTGCGCGTCAGTAGAATCAGGCCCAGGTTGTGGATGGACATTGTCTCCGAGCTAGATAGAAAGAGCCATGAAGTTGCAAGTCGAACCCGAGTTAAAATAGTTATAAATGGGACCATTTGACCACCTATTTTGGAATAATAGCCTAGGCCTTTCTTTCCTCAGGATCCAAAGGTGTTAAACGCCACTGTTGGTATGACATTGTATATGGAAATGCTCCAGTACGATGGTCCAGGAGGGTCACAATCCAGTTTTAAGTTTATTCACAGTCCAGTTTAGTTTTGTGAGTCGTCACCAGTTCTCTATCACTTCACGCGTCACAGGTCATTGTTTTACCAACACCGAAAGTATCCTAAACATTCATAAACAAAATATCACTTCCCATTCAGAATAACCGAGAAACCGAGAAACCGAGAGAATTCGTACATACAAAGTGTGAAATCATTTCGCTTCTCCCCGAATTCCTGTCAAGCCCCGTTTACACGAGCAAATTTTATGTGACAATTTTATGTGGCGAATATATTTGATCGTGTAGGTAGCACAACAAGCAATTGTTGACAATTCGCAGTTAAGTGGGTCAGCAATGCCTTTGGACAGCAGAGATAAAGTAGAAAGAAGGTGAGGTTGCCTGGTCGTTCATTCATTGACTTGACTTGAAATTGACATTGACTTGATGACATTATTGACTTGAACATTTGGGCCAAGTCTAATTCTATGACTATTCATCCCGCAAAGACTGAACTTATGCTCCTGTCCAAATCATCATTCATTGGTTCCAACATACTTAACTTTGTAATTAAAGCAACCTGTTAAGGTGTTCAACTAGACAATAAGCTTTCTTGGTCACCCCATATAAAGTCATTGTGAGACGTTTTTTTCTGCAAAACTGAAGAAACTTAAGCATCTGAAAGGCTTCGATAATCGCATTCTACAATCAATCTACTTTAAGGGTATACTTTTAAGTATAACCTACTCTATTTCTCTTTGGGGGTCCTTCAACTCACTCCAGGCCCTTGAAGAGATTCATATTAGAGCAGCTACATTTATTTTTAATATCAAAGACTCTACTCGTAACGTCGACATTCTTGCGGTAGCGAAGTGGAAATCTCTATCGTACATTTCAAAAAGAGATTGGCATGCATAACCTATCGGGCATTCTACGATAGAGCACCTGATGGTATA
Source organism: Montipora foliosa (assembly GCF_036669935.1). Classification (NCBI taxonomy): domain Eukaryota; kingdom Metazoa; phylum Cnidaria; class Anthozoa; order Scleractinia; family Acroporidae; genus Montipora; species Montipora foliosa. The sequence goes on from NC_090881.1 coordinate 11,949,893, forward strand.
AATTCTGCTTTCAATGAACATTTTTCATTAAGAAATCGAAGAGACAACCTAAACTTCATGTGCAACGTCCCAAATGCAATTCCTTGCCCTATTCTTTCTCTCAGCGAGCTTCCATATTATGAAATAATCTACCGGTATTTTTGAAGAACAAACCGAGCCTCGAGTCTTTCAAAACAGCTTTAAAAACAAACCATGATATTCTTGATAGAGTAACATTCAACGGAATATAGGGATCGAACAAACATTTTAATTTTCTTATATTAAATGAAGGTTGTGGTCTAATATAATTTTTCTTAAGCATTATATTCATTAACTTAGGAATTTAGTATAGTCAGCTCTTTTATATCGTGTACATATTTTACATATTTTATAATTTCGTTTTTATTGTACATATCTATTGCTGAGAAACAGCGATAAATATCCAAAATTTCAAAATCTTTAGAGGCTCGCTTACAACAAATTTGGACACGGCAAGTCAACGCTTCACTGAGCCTCGATACGGTGAGTGCAAACCTACGCAGGTGTACCCATAGTTGGGCAGAACAAAACAAATCCCAGACTCGTTTTGCTCTGCCCAACTATCGTCTATGGGTACACTTGCGTAGACTTGCACTCACCGTATCGAGGCTCAGTAAACCGTTGACTTGTCCTGTCCAAATTCGTTGTAAGCGAGTCTCGATGGATTTTGAAATTTTGGATATTTATCGCTGTTTCTCAACAATGGATGCTCGCTGGACCTTTAAACTTGGTCAAGGAGAATTAAACTTATCCGTGTGACCATCGTCGAATTTTGAGCGTGACTGATGCCGGAGAACTGTGATTTTATCGGCAAGATGTGAGGTACGCTAGAAATTAGTTGCCAGCCTTTCCTTTATTTAGGTACGAGTGACAACCCGGGAAGTTGAGAAGTCGCTTAAATCGCGTTCAGTCAGGCAAATAACCACACAAGAAGCGAGAAAGTCGCCACGACAATAAAGTACGGCCTTTTTATTGAGAACTTTTGCTTGTAAATATCTTTTTCAGTTTGTTATCGAGATTCCCATACAAATCTTTATAATTTTTTACCCTCCGAACGGGGCTTCAGATTTAACCATGTAATGGCGGCGCTTCGGACTCTGTTGACTTAGGCCTAATGACATGGCGAGTTTCAGCCTGGTTAGCCAGACTGAGATTTCAGCTTGGCTTTTGAAAGAAATTCTCTTGAAATGAAAGTGGTTATTACATGGAGAGGGTTTCAGCACGAGTTGAAAATCCTAGCCCGGTTTCCCCTAGGATCTTCAGCCCTAGGCAAGCAGGCTGAAAACTCCATGTAATCGCTATCATTTTTTTCAGCGAGGGCTGGCATGCGCGTCGATTGTCTTTTTACATCTCAGTAAATGTTCCCATGAAAATTTGCTTTTTCCGCCCCCGGGCTGAAATTGAGCATGTAATCGCAAGAAAATTA
>NC_090881.1:11958836-11961336 GCF_036669935.1 Montipora foliosa
TCGGATAGTGTTGTTACTTTTGGGGTATTCTGCAGTTGCTCCACTTTTTATTCTTAACATCTCTTTCGAAAGGTTTTTCAAAGGGCACGACAGCTAAAATACTTGTTTTCCGTTTGTTAGGACTTTCGCTCCGAAAATCCACTCGCAAGTTTTTGCATATCTGATTAACTGTTAAATTTCGTCTTTAATGTTATTTCGTCGTTTAAATTGGCTAATTAGGTGTCTTTCCTAAAATAGCCTCGCAGTTTGACCACGCGCTAAAATTAGATTGAAAAAGATTATCAGTGGAAGAGGCCCATGTATGGCGGATGTGTTTTCTTACCTCATGATCACTTGCATTTGGTAAGTGTAGAATGCACTGAGTGCAAATAGGAGGGAATGGAGCATATTGAAAGAGAAGGGAAAAAAAGAAGAAAAGAAAAAGGAATTTGTATACCTCTTCAATCCATATTAAATTTCACATGATACTGTTAAGAATATCTTTTTCACTATGATCTAACCAATTGACCCCTGGGAGTCAGAACTAATAGTTTTTACTCTGCATGGCTATTACAAATGCCAAATACAATGTACTTGCCAATTGCCGGTTTTCAATGTCACACCATCATGAAAACCATTCAACAAATAAAGTCAAGAATCAAAGAGATAAAAGAAGGTGAATATTCAAATAGTCTCGCAAAGGTTCAGATCTGTGCGATGTTTCGTGCGGGAGATATTCGAAGAAATGTTTTACTAAAATTTATAAGGCTTTGTATGAAGACGCCATGTTTGTGTCCCTCAGAGAGGCACAAATATGGCGGCCGGAAGCTAACAAAAACATATGTCATCGAGTTTTGCAATAAAAAGCCAGTAGTTGTCTTTTGAGGGCTCATACACATCTATATGAGTACTTATTCTCAAACAAGGACTGTTCAGATTGCAAAATCTCAGGGGGTAAGTCACTTTTTTAACCTACGTGATAGCATTCTTGACCGCAATTTTAACGTGTCACGCAAAAGCTTAGAAATTCAACCTTGGTCTATCACAAGACGAAAAACCCTATCAAACTGAAAATTTATGAAAAGATAAGTCTTCATCTGTTCTAATAACTAAACAAACTAAAATCTCAAACGGATTGATAATTCCTTATTTTTTAGTTTTGATGACGTCACGTGAAAACCAAGAATTGGATGCACTTTAGTTATGAATTGGTTGCGCAAAGCACTGCTTGTTGCAATTATGAATTTCAGAAATTCTAACATAACATTTCGGGGGCGGATTTTGCATTTATACATCGGCGAAATGTAAAGCATCCAAAAGAAGTGTAATATTTCTTGACGCAACAAACACATTCCATACCTTGTTTAGCGTTCACTTCGCTTTAACTTTGCATTTTTCAAGGTACAAATACATAATCCGTACCCACAATGATCAAGAAGATTGGTCAGGATCTGTTACCGAGACAAAAATGAATTCATCATAAGTTTGTCTCATAGCAATGTTTGAGTATCGACTGTTTAAAAGAGTAACTTACAGTTAGTAGCCTTCAAAGGACACAATTAACGAATCTGCGCTGCTTTTGGTGCTAAAACAGTGAACAATGCTTTTTGACTCTTACATAATACCATACGGATAGAATACATGCCCTATTGAGTTGAAACAGACTTTGAAAGTCATCTTCCCAAACTATAAGTCCCTTCGTGATTAATTCCGTTACACCCACGATGAAATTGTCAACTTATGGTCAGGCAATCAATAAACAGGAAGTTGTAATTTCTTTCCCAGGCGTGGCGCGTTATTAGATGGATGACATGCTCCAGCTCAACAGCAGTCAAGCACTTAATAAGCAACTAAAATCTGATCAGTGTTCTGTGGTATTAATGTTTTTGACTGAACCTAGGTGTTGTTAACCCTTTAAGGCTCGAGGGGCTCCCCATTGCCGAGTAGAAATCTTTATAAAAAGTCAATCAAATCACTCAGTAAGTCTTGTGGACTTCAATATGACGTACCAAAATAAAGTGAACCACATAATTAGCATTGCCAAACTCTCCCACTGTGATAATAAGTTTGAAAATGCTAAAAAGGACCTTACATTAACTTGGGAATTGCTAAATGAGGTGATATCTAAACAAACGAGCAAGCCTTCATTGCCTTCATCCTTTAAATGTGAAGGGAAGTCAAACAGCGATCTCAAGGTGATTGCTGACAGATTTTGTAAATATTTTACTAATATCGGCCCAAGCGTTGCAAGTGCTAAACAAGAAGTTCATTTAAATTTTAGTTCATTCCTCATCGACAATAATAAAATTCCTATTACTCTAAAGCCAACTACAATAAAACTTGAAAATATGTCTAAAACATGAGCTTCTGGGAAAGCCCCTGGCCATGACAACATTCCAACGCGTGTAATCAAAAGCTCAGTTCACTTAATTTCGTCACCCTTTAGCGAATATTATTAATCAGCAACTGCAAAAAGGCATTTTACCAGACAAAGTGAAAATTGCTAAAGTAATCCGTGTTT
>NC_090881.1:11966336-11973836 GCF_036669935.1 Montipora foliosa
ATTAATTTGCATTTGAAAAGATTTGCCCGCATTAGCCTCCACTCCATGCTAGATCCAGTCCAACCGTTAGAATAAGAAAACTGGCCTATTGACCGGGTGAAATGGTTGTGCGCATGCGTGATGTGTTGGCCACACCGGGTTGGTGTTAGCGTGTGTCACCTTGCTTTTATTGTTGTTATAATTTATGCGTCTGTACTCTTTTCGGCATAATTCACCACTTGCACAATCCAATAATTCATCTCCTCTACCCTCCCCCCCCCCAAAAAAAAAATTAAAAATTTGCATAATCATTGTTTGCAAGTTCTCCTGGGACATAAAGATGTCCTGTGGGAAATAAAAAACCATGCCTATGCAAACATTTGGGGGGTTAAAGAGGTGTATTATGGGATTTGTGCAAGTAGTGAAGCAACCTCGTTCCCAGGGTCTTTCTTCTCTGCCTCCAACGACAATGGAGGCAGAGAAGAGAGACCCTGGGAACGAGGTTGGTAGTGAAGTACCCTTTTCGGCCTTTTACAGGGTACTGGTACCTACTCAGCCTCACAGTGTGACTGTTTTGCCACGTGCTTCTTGGGTATTGGCTTTGAATCATCATTTAAATCGGTAAGAAAAAGCCATCGGCCAATAATCTTTTCATCTATCATTAGTGCAATTATTTTTCTTTGTCTGTGCACAATGTTTCGGGCTGTGACTTCGCATAGAACTATAATTGTAAATGCCAGTCGATTCCATGTGCTTTTGTTAATCAGAATTTATCACTTTTATTGAACGAAATATTTCTTAGAGTGTGCTTAGGTGTCATTGACATAGTCACCGAGTCATCAGGGTGAGGCTACCTACTTTTTCTCAGGTTTAGTTAGTCATTGATCGTATTTCTTTGACTCTTGGTACATGTGAGTTCGACAGGCTTATGTTTCTGTGTTCTGCTGCTGTTTGTAGCCCATTAGCTTACTCAAAGCCTTGTAATGGTATCAACTGCCCTTCTTTGTGTTAAGGCATAGCTAATAGAGGGGAATATTTATGAAACCCGGCAAATTTCTTTAAATTTGTTGGAGGCTTTTGTTCTCTTTTTTTAGCCTTGGCTATGCACAAAACACAATAGTTGTTTACTCCGTACTGAGGAACTAACCAATAGAAACATGTTGGCTACGTAATTCATGCATAGTGTATGAGCGCAAAACAAAAGATTGTGCACGGTCGTGGACTTTCCAACCTAAATCTTGGCATCTTTGTTTGCTCCTTTGATGTTTGCCGAGCTTCCAAACCATTCCCCTCTATTAACTATGGTTTTCATGGAAGATAAAAAGGTAAAACAATTGACATACTTGGATTGAACGAAACAAAGTTAGATAAAACAATTCCCGATAGCCAGGCAGACATTGAGGGATACGATATACTTCGCCGCGATAGGAATAGAAATGGTGGTAGTGTAGCTTTGTACATTAGGCAATCGTTGAATTACGTAAACAGACAAGACCTCTCCTCTCACGAAGATTTAGAAATTTTGACGGTTAAAATAAAAAAGCCCAAGTCCAGGCCATTCTTGCTGACAACCTGGTATAGACCTCCAGACTCGAAGGTTGAAATCTTTGATAAATTTGAATCCTGCCTGCTAAATTTTGATGAAGAAGATAAGGAGAGTATGATTGTAAGTGATACTAACTGTAATCTATTACCGCAAACGCCTGACCGCAATGCTGAACACTTGAAGCTTATTACTGAAACGTACCAATATATTCAGTTGATAGATCAACCAAGGAGAATCACTACTACTACTACTAGAACACGTAACGATCACATATTTCACTAACAAAGCAGATATCATATAAATGCTAATATTTCTGACCAAAGTCTTGTCAGTGCTATTCATAAACATAATACGCCCAAAGCTGATCCAAAAATAATCGAATCTCGACAATTCAAAAAAATTGACAGAGAAGCCTTCCCTGATGACATAAAAGAGACACCTTTCCATCTTGTTTCTCTTTTGAATGACCCAAACGAGATGTGGGATGTTTGGAAATCTCTATTTCTGGAAATTGTGAATAGCTGACTCGGCACTAGGCATAAATAGATTGTGCTCGGCAACTTTTGAGCACCTTTTAGCGTTTTGAGCAACTCTTTGTAGTACCAGCAACCTAGGGCAACTTTTGCCTTCCTTGGCAACTTTTGAGCAACAAATTGATATAAAACCGATCCAAACCATAAAAGGTCGCTTCATTTCGAAGAATTTTATTAAAACTGGTTTTTATCAAAACTGATTTTAATAAAAAAAAGAATATACAACAAAATGACAATAAAATAACACTTGCATCACGCCCACGAAATCTGGACAGCGGCTATCTATCTAACGGGCGCTTAAATCCAGCAGTTATTCGCTTGGAACTTGGAACTTGGAACTTATACTCCCAAATAGCTGGGCTTACACTGGGAGATATAAAATAACGAATTAGATAATAATAATAATCCACAATAAATATATAAAGTGTAAAAGAAACAGTAAATGTAAATAGTTCAAAGTCTTTTCAGGTAGTTCGGGGTCTGCAACATAGAGCCTGCCGCCTGATGCCCATCCAAGTAAACTTCGCAAGGTTGACTAGTTAGAAACTTTAACTAGAAAATACGTATCTAATATTGAAGTTATGTTGAGTTTAAAGAGTATATTGATTACAACATAGTATTTATATTTGTCATATAACAGTGGCTTTTGGCCTCTTTTAACGATTGTAAGAATATTTAATGAAAACGTTTAAATGGCAACAAACAAACAAGCACGTTTTGAGTATTTATCTAAGACAAAACGACTCTAGAGAGCACGCAACTTTTCTAAATTTTGGTGGCAACTTTTTGATATTTGAGCAACTTTAGAGTAACTTTTGTGTATATTGTGAAGCAACTTTTCCTGAATTTACTAGCACAATCTATTCATGCCTACTCGGCACGTCCCTTAACGCACGGTCCCAAGTGTGAGATAGCACGAATCGTAGCCTCCCTTTCTTCTTGATGAAGGCCGTGTGATATGGCCGAAACGCCGATCGTTCGTCTATAATTTTCCAGTAAGTGAAATATTTTCGTTTTATTATACTCTCAAGTGGATGACTGATACAATCCATTGTCATATTAAAGAAGCATGCTGTAAATTAGCCTGATACTGGTCACATTGGCATACATGGAAGGGAACGTACTTACGGTTATAACGTCATGGCTATAAAACTTCTCGCATCGATTGGTTACCATATTTTCTTAACTATGGAGCTCCGCTAAAAGAATAACTACAAAGCAGCTTTAAATAGATAGAGCACATTTTAAGGAAAATGCGAGCAAAAATTTTGCGAGCACGAGCAAGCGAGCACCCGTGTAATTTTAGCAAGCAATTCGAGCAAAGGCGAAATTTTGCGAGCACTTTTGAACAGAATGGCACCATTCGATACCCCTATTTGTTGTCTTTTACTATCATCCTCTTGTCCCGCGTTTCATAAAAAAGTTTCCACGTAGTTTTATTTCCATGATTCAGCCGTCCAAAAGATGTTTCCTTCACAACCCGAACGTCTCCGTCGGCAAAAATCATTTTTTGTGGGTAAAGTCGTTTCCAGTTTTCCGCGAAAATTGTTGCCCGATCGGTAACGCAACTTTTATTTTATTTTGTACCGCTTCGTAGAAAATTTTCTTACCGGTCAAATGATGAGTTAATGAAGGAATACTACTTTCACATGTTGTCACATCCGAAATATGTTGATTGAAGTCATGGCTTAGTTCATTTCAGCGACCTTGCCAAGGGATGCCTGCCGGACGAAATTGGACTGGAAAAAGAAAGAGAAAACTAAAAAAAGAAAATTCAACCTCACTCGATCTTGACTCGTGACTCCATTGGGGTTGGCTCGGGCTTGCGGTTGACTCGTGATGCCATGTAACTCAGTTTACTCAACGTTTTCCCAGAAAACCTGTTACAGCGAAGACTTGCGTTATCCCTTAATTCCTAGAAAGTTCCCTTGCAACCGCAAGGTCTTGATCTGCTTTGTTTTGTTTTGGATTGTATATTTTGGATTTTTGGCCCATTATTTTTTTCTTTTGGGTTATTCTTTCTGTTTTGTATCCCTATCCTACAGGTCTGAATGAATGATTTTGTCGTAGGATTAGACGTTCGAACAAGTGTTATCTTCGAGTAAATTCTAGAAGAATCGACGTAAAATAACTCACCGTTTAGTCACAAGAGATAGACGCATGAAGTTGAAGATTGACATTGGGCTTCTCTCACTTATTTGCCATCCTTAAGTAAAAGGTACGAAAGCGAGAAACGTAGCCGTTTATACATGTAGAAAACAGTGATGAAAAATGCGCATTATCACTGAAACAGCATATGGATGCTATAACACCTACAAAACACTTTAGGTGAATATGGCGTTTGTTTTATCGAAAATACTGCTTAATTAGTCCTCGAGAAGAGGACCGAAATGATATTTACTCATCGAATGCATTACTGCCAGACTCGGCAGAGAAACCTGTTCGTAAAAAGTCGCAATAAAACGTTTTCTGAACGGTTTCTGAGAACTACTGCTAAGATCCTTCAATTCACCCTATTGCTAATAAATATTTGACATCCCAAAAAAAATGGGCAATGTCACTGAAGGAACGCCGTTGATTGATTATGAGTATCTTTTACCACTTGATATTATATTAGTATGATAACTCCATTTTAGCGAAATTATTGCCACTGTACTTAAGGAGAAGATGCTTCCGCCTTTACGTTGTGTATAAACGGACTCTGAAAACATTCCCACGCCCACTAAATCAGTAGTCTTTCACTCATTGAGTAGGGACTGCCAACGTGTTAATGAGAGGTCGAGAGAGGAATAAGCGAAAATCAAAACAGGGGAAAAAAACACTCACAACCTCGATATAAATAGTACAACATAAAACAAACTTTTATCTTGCCAAAGACAAGCAATTCAAGTTTTCCGAATTTATGTTACTGTAACGGACCTCGACGAGGCCCTTGGTACACCTTTTTTTTTTTAATGAAAGCAGAAATATGCCCTCTCTTTCCCAATTTTTCGTGAGGAAAGTATTTAGGTTTTCACATTTGCACGAGGAACACATTCAGTTTCTCAAATATCAAAGAACAATATGCTAAAAATTAGAATCAATTTCTGGGAACTAAAAGGCCAAAATTCGTGGTGACCTTTTATTTAAAGGTGTCTTCTTACAAAACGACGTTGCCAGAATAATGACACACTGACGCGCAAAACTTGTTTGTTGTGTGCCAGTCAGTTTCACGAAACGACCAAAAGGATTAATTAAACTGCTCCTACCAGCCTATACAGTATTTGTATAAATAATCGCGAGTCGAGGTCGAAGATTTGATTTGTAACTGATCTACAGGAATAACATTAGGTCGTCGACTTTCTACCAACGCTAATAATGATCGTTGTGAATGTTTAGTTCCCAAATTTGTTCAGGTCTTTAATGTGGTCTGACAGCCCAAAATACGCCAAGTGACTGAAATGAACGTATCTATTCTCTGCCATTCTGCACTTGTTGTGGGGAAATTCCGCTGTGCTACACTGTATGCTAGTATGTTTAGCAATGACATTTCGTGTTGCATCTCTAGATTATTGAGGACTGAATGATACTTACAAGTGCTATGCCATTCTTGAAATAGACAGAAAGTGATAAAACTGTTCAGCGACACAAAACTTGAGAACTCCGGTGTACTTGCAATCCTTGACTACAGAACCATCCGAGAGCTACTGCAGCTTCTACCGAAAGAATGCAAATGTGACGTTTCTGTCGCGTCACACTCAATTGTTTTTGTGATTTCCATTAAGCCTCTTCCGCCTCTTTTCGTGGAAAGCAAGTAATTATCCATACAAAGAATAAAGCTCAGGATTCATGCTGGGTTTCCTTTATTTATTTGCCATGGGTAAGTAAAAGGTACAAAAGAAACTAAAGTGGCCCCTTATAATTATACATGTAGAAGGCGGTGATGAAACATGTGAACGCTTAAATACCTATAAGACACTTTAAGCCCGTTTTAAACGTCGCATTTCACGTGTCGAATCTAATGCAAATGAGAAAATTTTATTGTTTTCGCTCAAACAACATTTGAACACTTAAACACCTTAAAGACACTTTAGGCCCGTTTTATTCTGTCGATCCTTTCAAGATAAAAGTTTCAAACATCTATAACTGAAGTCGCTTCCTTGTCCAGTTTTCAATGATACCACATTCAAGGTTGTGCCATATACGAAACCGTGTTAAATCTTTTTTTAAGGAGACGAGAGAGCTATATTTAACATACGTGCTTTGCAAATTCACTTGAATCCGATAACACAGGTTCAAAAATTTTTATCGGACGCTTGATTCAAGTTTTCCTTTCACGTTTGGAACTGTTGTAGAGCTCTATCTGTCTACTTTATCACTATATAAGAATTAAGTCATCATATTTTAATCCCGCAAAGGAAACCGAGAATGCGTTTATTAAAGTCAGAGAGATCGTACTACAGTCTGCCATTTGCCATTCTGTACAAAATCCTGTCGGTTACATAACTCGTTCCTTCCAAGATACAGGTTTCAAAACATAAGTCATTGAAATCGCTTAACTCTGTAGTCAACAAGTCACGTTTGTCCACAAAATATATACGTGTTTGTCTCCACATCCTCCGCCATTTTTGTTTGAAGGTAAATCGCAAGCGACGCGAATCATTGCGTGGGAATTCGCTCAGCAGTCAACATTGGTAAAAATGGGGACATGTGATTGGCTATCAGTTAACCCTCGTGGGAATACCGGATCTCGCAGGAGATCTAGAGGGATTACGATGGGAATAGGGCCAGTATGAGGGATTACTTCTCTTACCTTCATAATCTCTTGGTCATACTTAAGTGAAAGGTACGAAAGCGAGAAACGTAGCCGCTTATACATGTAGAGAACAGTGATGAAAATGCTCATAATCTCTGAACAACATATGAATTTTAAAACACCTACAAAACACTTAAGGGTCATTTTAATTGCTCCAAAATGGTGAATGTGGCGTTTGTTCTATCGAGAATACTGCTTCTTAGTCCTGGAGAAGAGGACCGAAATTATTTTCACACATCGAATGCACCACCTTCTGACTCGGCAGAGAATCCTGTTTTGTAAAACGTCGCAATAAAACGTTTCCTCGAATTTCTGAGAACTGCTGCTAAGGCCCATATATTCCGCCTATTTCTAATGAATATTTGACATCCCACTTAAAGTGGGCACTGTCACTGAAGGAAGGCATTAAGTGTATATTAGATGTTTTCGTGTTTCGTATCGCTGAGTATTTTTACGAGCCCGTTAGGGCGAGTCAAAATACAAACAATTAGTAAAAATACTCTGTTTCTGATAGTAACGTGCACTTCCGGTGCAATCAATCTTTTCAGCTTTTTATCTTTTAGCTTTTTATCTTTTTAGCTTTTCAATCTTTTATCTTTCAATCTTTTTAGCTTCTTCTGGTAGTTTCACTCTGAAGAATGACAATA
>NC_090881.1:11981336-11993407 GCF_036669935.1 Montipora foliosa
AATTTTAGGAAGACAGCTCACTTTGATTACGGCTCGACGGCGACAGATTGTTCTCGAAAGTCCATTACTCGTCGCTTTTAACATTCGACCGCCTGTCTTGTTCAGTATCCAATTCGCTTGCCATTATTGAGCTTCATAGGGGTACATTTTGTTGAAAGATCCACTAAAACGCCATTCGCGTTACATGACTTTCCACGCCATTGCCGGTTAAGTTAATCGTTCTACTGTGTCTACCAGAGAAATCTACGCATTTCCCACTACCCTCTCGATCCTAAGAAAATACGCGCAGAAGGCTCTATGCACAACTACACCACTTAGCAGGGGAGTGACAGGCAAGACTTTTACCGACACGGAAAAAAATTAAAGAAAAAAGAAACGAAAAATAAAAAAACCCACGAAATTAAACACAGATTCCGACTGGGTTTGCCATACTGGCAACCCAGTAATGATAACTGCATTATAGCGAAGTTAGTTTTGCTGTACTTAAGGAGAAGAAACGTCCGCCGTTATAAACTTCTGAGGAAAATTTTCCCACTCCTAGTACATCTAAGTCTTCCACTCTCTGAGGGCCAACGACTTGTCAATGAGAGAGATAAACGAACATTAAAACAGGAAAAAACATCATTCACAACCTCGATATCAATAGTAGAGCATAAAACAAAATTATATCTTGCTAAAAACGTAAATAGCCGAAAGTCAAGAGCAACATAACTGACATTCAAGCTTTGGAATTAATGTGACTTTTAAGCAATAGAAAATGTTTTCCGTGTTTCCATAACCTGATATAAACGCGAGGGGGTTGGAAAAATTCGAGACAGTTATGCAAACCCGAGACGAAGTCGAGGGTTTGCATAACTGTCGAAAATTCTCCCAACCCCTCGAGTTCTTATATCAGGCTATGCAAACTATGCTACGCCGTACGTGACAAAATATCAAGTCCGCTAAAAAATAAAACAACTTGCACAATTTACAATCAAGTTGACAACAATTAGCATCAGTTTGTTTGTTGAACAAATCAAATTCGTCGCAATTTATGTCACTTCTCTTGTTGTACAATTCATGTATTCAAGGCCCGCGCAGCGAATGTCAAGCTCGATAATTTCAATTCAAGATGCTTGTTTCATAAATCAAGAAAGGAGAGAATAGCTTTTGATCAATTCTATTTTCGAGGGGGACTGCACGAGTAATGGCGGGCAACCCGTTTATTGTCCCAATAGGGAGTTTAAGAAATGACGACTGCTACGGCAACGACAACACCAAAAAAACAGTAATATCACCTGTTTATACGAGGCGGGCCAGTCCGACTAGGCCCGCTTTGCCAAGATCTCGGCTCATGCCTGTTTTTATTTAGTAAAATTTCGGTTCGTTTATATCAGAAGGCGGGCTGGCCCACTTGCCGAGATCCCGGTCTGAGCTACCGAGATCTCGGCAAGCCAGGCTGAAAAATTTTCATATAAACGGTCCAGCCCGGTCTGCTGGGATGAAAAATTCTCATGACGTGTGGGTTGCCTTGAAAACGTAGCCGGATTTGCATAATCACAGGATTATTATTTTTGCATCTTTTGTTTTAAAATGCCATTCCGTACTTGCTAGCGCTAAAATGAACCTTTCGTTTCGAACGTCAAAGCAAGAAAATTCACCAGGTACCCCGTGACTTTGACGGTTACAAGACACGTAAACAAATTCCTAAATTTCATCCCGGTAAACCTGCCTGAAATCGTCCATATAAACACTTAATCCCTTTTACCGGGCCAGCCCGTCTAACAGGGCTGGCTCACCTCTTATAAATTAAACAGGCCCTAAAAGAGCAAGAAATTATCATGGTGCACGTGCGGCACGCATTTTTGTAAGGCATTTCTCTCTCGTACTCATCAAAACAACAACGTGAAAGGACCAATTTTCGGGTTTTGACGACAGCATGGACAACAAACAGTGAATCTTTTGTTCTTTCTCGTTTCTTCAAATCCGTTCGTACGATTCTGGTTATCGAATACTTCGCCTATCTTATACAACATAAACAAGATGGAAACGTCTTGAAACACTTAGGATAGCTCAAGCTAATAGTTTGAAGTAACGTTTTCGTCGCCGTAGCCTTCTTGGTTCCTTAAACTCCCCTATGTCTCCTGTTGTCAGTTTTTGTAGCCATAATTTTCTGGTGGATTATATTGGCTACTCAAACTGCTTGTTGTAGATGTGCTTCATTTTGCTGATCATTCGCCATTGGGTCTCTGAGCGAGTTACTCTTCACAACTTCGGGAACTGGGTGAAGTTGTAGCGACGTGCGAGGATCGAGTATTCCTGTGCTTGGGCTGAGTGAAAGATTCGCCTGTATAGCCGATCCTGGCTAGTAGTTCGTGTCAAGCCAACTTCGTTTGCATTTAGATTAACATTTAGAATATCTATACAGAAAGTATCCCAAACATTCATAAAAGCTAACCTTAAAAATATCCTCGATACTTTCAGCGGCCACTGTCTCGCTCACATTTACTCGCGTTTAATCATTTTGCCACAGGTGTTCAGTCCCCTTCGAAAATAGAATTGATCAAAAGCTGTCCTCTCTCTTCTTGATTTATAAAACAAGCATCTTAACTTGCAAAACATGGAGCTTGACATTCGAGGCCTGGTCCTTCAATATATGAACTGTACGACAAGAGAGGTAACATAAATTGCTGGAAATGTGATTTGGTCAACAAACAAATTGATGCTAATTGTTGGCAACTTGATTATAAATGGTGTGACTTGTTTTATTTTTAGCGGACTTGATATTTTGTCACATTCGGCGTAGCATGGCAAACACAGGAAAAAAAGTGTTCTATTGCTTTTATAAAATGTTTCTCAAAGATAGTTCAACAAATGAAGGAAAATGCTGGTTTGGTTTCACTTTTTGATCGAAACAGATTTTCTTGACACACGCTCATATTTCCTACCAACCAATCAAAACGCGCGTCTGACAATACATAACCAATCAAAATTCGTGAGATGTCACAGCTGTGTTTACATACTCTCATCTAAACACAGCTATTGACCAATGCAAGTGCGCGTAATATCCTAATTATTTTATAATACCCAACGACATTGGCGAGTCCATTAGTACTCTCTATGCAAAATAAAAAAAACAAATATTCCTTCCAAGAATTTCCCAATTCTTGGAAGGTGTCTTCTTACAAAACAACAAACTCCTGTTTGTTGTGTGGGAGTAAGTTTCACGAGACGACCAAAAGGAATAATTAAACTGTTTCTACCAACCTAGTATTTGTAAAAATAATAGCGATTCGAGGTCTGAGATTTGAGTTGTAAGCTGCATGAATAACAATAGTTATTCGGCGTTCTATCAAAACTAAAAATGATTGTCGTGTTTACCATTGCTTTTTCTCATGGAAAGCAAAAATTATTTATGCGAACAGATGTTTTTAAACACGGGCTTATGAGACACAGACGAGTAAGAACTATTCCGGAAATTTGCTGTAATCATTCACATGGAAGTCAACCTACCCAAATGGATAACCAGGGTACTCGCAAGATCCTATCTATTTGCTTTCGTTTCTTCTTGTTTCTGGGGCACAATCTGTTTTATCTGGCGGTATACAGAATTAAGAAGTAAAATACACTTACACGGAACGCTCTGCCCTCAGAAACAGACAAAACAGTTAGAGAGCTAAATAAAACAATCTGTTTTATCTGGCGGTATACAGAATTAAGAAGTAAAATACACTTACACGGAACGCTCTGCCCTCAGAAACAGACAAAACAGTTAGAGAGCTAAATAAAACAATCTGTTTTATCTGGCGGTATACAGAATTAAGAAGTAAAATACACTTACACGGAACGCTCTGCCCTCAGAAACAGACAAAACAGTTAGAGAGCTGTGTTCCAAAATACCATTTTGATATTGTGCAGAATATCATCAAAAACAAAACTATTTAAAAGAATTTGCAGTTTCTGACAAAAACGAAAAAGTGAATAGTTACAAGCCACAAACCAACTAAAAACGAAGTAGTGTCAGTTAGGATTTCTTAAAATAGACATTATTTAGTAAGTAGAAGACAAAGTTTGATCCTTTAAAAATCACTCGCATAGATTTTAATGAAAGGCGAAAAGGCGCATAAAAGAAAGTGTACAAGGTTTTTACATTCGCACAGAAAACGAAACGTTTCTTGGAAATAAAATAAGAATCGATATTGGTCGTTGACATATTGATTAGTTTACATCTGAGTGAGTGACAAATTTGCATATTCTGGCCCCCAACGATAGTCGTTTATACGCCTCGCTTATCCACGAATAAAGGGCGTCGGTAATGTACTGTTTTCTTTTCGTGTTTCACTTCTTCTTTTATCAAATTTGGTCAAAGCTATAGGGTTTTTATGGGATCAGAGAACACTGCACTCAATATTCTATAAAAGCTCGCATTCTTCACTGAAAACAACAATTTATCAAAGACGTTCTACCAACTGAACTCTAACACTAAACGTCGGGCGTGAAATTTACTCATTGCTTTGAGTGTAATTGTAACATTCTCGTTGGCAAAGCAGCGGTGCATAGAGTTAGAAAATTTGACTGCGGAAAAAAATGCCGCGTGACACAAGAGAACTTAAATATACCTTTCCATTATTCACTTTTGTGGGGCATATTCTGTGCTATGGCAACGTGCACGGATGGCAATTCATATTGCAACTCTTAAGTGTACTGATTGAGGCGCATGTACACTTACAAGCACTACGCCATTCTTTGGGTAGACAAAAAGTTATGAAACCGTTCACCGACACGCAACTTTAGGCATACTATATACTAGCATTCCTTGACTAAAGAATCAACCCAGAGCTTCTGCAGATTCCGACCGAAAGAGGTCATGTCGGTCATCTCTATCGAGTCACACTCAATTGCCTTTGTAATTCGGTCATTGCTTTTTTCGTGGAAAGCAAAAATATCCACGCACAGATGTTTGTAAACACAGGCAAATGAGACACAAATGCGTAAGAGCCATTCCAGATTATTGCAGCTATTTTGAATTGAGGTTAAGTTACGGATAATCAGTCTCGTGTTTTGTAATATTTAAGGAAAGAGATTCCGAGAATCTTTGTTGGTTGGTTCCTGAGTACATTGATCGTTTCAATCCCAAGGGGGTTAATTTAAAGACATTAAGAACTTCCAGTTATGAACACAGTATGTTTGTAACTTCGACCAAGTAACCTTGGCTCTGTTTCGTCTATTTAAGCAGTATTTTATTCACTCAACATGCGTATGCGAACTGACGTGATCCCATAACCCCGATTATTTTAAATAGCATGCGTGGAAGACGCTAATGTATCAAATTCCGGTAACGGTGGATTTATGACTGATCCACTAGAGCTTTTAACAGGGAATAGTTAGTTCTGATCATTTCAATGATAAATTAAGAGAAATATCATTATTTCGGGTAGCATGAACCGTGATGACGAGGAAGACAACAAGACGTCAACCTTTATAAGAACCGGAAGGCGGTCGTGGTGGTGAGAGCGAAACAAGGGCCTGCCTGATATGAAATCAGGGTCATTAAGTGTTTTGTAGGATGCAAAAACTGGGTGTCAAACTGCTGGCAGCCGGCCATTGAGAGAAACCTCCACTCGTCCCACTAACACCGTCTTTCTTTGGTGTTAGGAAGCTTACGAAACAACGAAACCGACGGCAACGACGACGCTACAACACAATAGGTTTAGTGAGCAAAAACAGTGGCTCTGCACGCTCTGCACGTGCGTTTTACATTTTGGTTCATTTCTTTGCCGTCATCTCCTAAATGACGACGACAAATTCAAGGTTCTGTGGAGGACGTTAGCACATGACGATGAATTTTCAGTTCTCTCTCTTCGCTTCCAACCCACTCATACCAGTTTAATTCCACGACAGTTACTACACATTTTTTTTGCGAAACGACATGAAATAGTTTCGTAGTGATATGAATAACGCAAACTTGTATTTTTAAATTACGCCGGCCTCGTTTCGTAAGCTCCCTATTTAAGACTATGGTGAGCGCCTCAATCCCAACAACTTGGAAATCATTTAAAATGACAAGGAAGGTGTCATTAGCAGAAATACCAGTATCATTCTTCTCTTAACGGAGGGATACAAAACCATTACAATTATTGATCAGTGCAGGCATGGTTTAAGACTGTTCTGGAGCATGTGTTTTTGTTGTTGTTCTTGTTTCATATCTCATCGTGATTTAAGGAAAGGGAGAAAGGGAATTTTAAATAAAATGATAATCATGTCATTGACATATCCGATAAAAACGATTTAGCAAAAAAATCTAACGCATTGCAAAAATCGCAAATGCTCACAAGGTATGTACTAACTGAATTAAATTGAATCAGTGCAAATTAAGAACTCTTCAGTCGGACAATGTCGAGGTGACTAGCCTTCTTTCTATACTTTTTCCCAACTTTTCGCTGTAGATAATGTTCAGGGGTTTATGTTCCCGCGGTAAACACAAGAAATTATTCAGTTTTTTTTTTAATCAAAAAACTGTCCACCGAATTTTAGAGTCATGAATTTCTCGGAATTAAAAAGATAATTGACGATGACCTATCATGCACGTGGGGGTCTGATCTTTCAAAGTAACGTTGGCAGAATGCTGGCACTTTGACAGTACAGAAAATGTTCAGTGCATGTCAGGGTTTCACGAGGAAAAAAAAACATTAAGGATTTGAAGCAGCTCCTACCGGCCTACGAAAGTCGACTCCCCGGAATTGAACTGTTAACTAGCCGAATTAATTTCGACAGCCCTTCTCGACTTAAGTGAACGTACGCTGGGTTCTTTTGCGATCGTGTTAAATTTCTATTAAATCAAAACTTCCGTTCGCTTATGAAGCCCCATTAAGGGAAATGAGTATTGTTACTGAAAATTGCGTTTCGCGCAATTATGGTAATAATTCAGTAAATTTGAATGTAGTCATCCGTTCGTTATAAGATGTCTCAAAAGAAACGAGTAGTTAATTCAACGCAAGTTCTGCACTTTTCCAAAATCTTTGAAAGGACCTTGCTTTCTTGCTTGTTTGCTTGTTGTTTTTGGGTTTTTTGTTGCTTTTCTTTTCGATTTTGATCTACGTATGCTACCCGTAGATTTCTATTTTAAAAATACCACTGAATGAAACACCAGGTGAGCTTTCGCGCGAAAACATGATATCTACCCACATGAAAAGATTACCGTTGTTATAGTTACATACTAATTGTTTGGTATTTGATTGTTGTGAATAGGTTATCACATGATCTCGAGTGCAATTTGGAATAAATAGGTACGAGTAAGTTTTTTTGAAAAAAGACCAAAATTTCACGAGCCCGTGGGGCGAGTGCAATTTGTAGTCTTTGAAAACATTAAAAAGCGCTTATTTATTCCAAAGTGCACGAGAAAAATCATGTGATAACTTATTAATTAAATACATGAAAAAATCGAGATGGGTAAGCAATAGCCTGCGTAGCAAGCGATAGGGTTAGGAATGGGAGTCTTCTACCCCCTCCCCTTAAACGACTGCTACGCAGACTACTTAAGCAGAAGAAACGCATGCGTATCACGCAAGCAGGGGAAAATTTCGCCATAAATTCCGCCACCCAGGGCGTGCGCTTGATTTCTCAAAATTTTGATTGGTTCTGACCAAACCCTATTGTTCAGTTATTATCCAGAATTGTGATGTATAATTTGCACTGGTATTACACTTTTTTGAAATGTTACATCTGAACTGCACTGCTCTTAGCCAATCCGAATCGAGAATTTTTTTTTCTCGTATATTATTAATATAATAAAAACAACATTACATGGCCGCTTGGCGATACGAAATTTCCCTTCTCTTGTTAAAAAAAAAGTTCAGTCGTTCGTTGTGCTCACTCGTGAAGTATTTTTCAGCACAAGAGCAGAAATACCGTATCTCCACGTAGCCATGTAATACCCTCTATTTATCAGATCACAGATGACAATGCAAAACTCAAATTATTTGAAAACAACCACTAATCCGATAAGTTATACATAAACTCCAACACTAGACGTGGATTTAAAGTCTAAGTTTTGCTCATTTCTTTGCATGTGATTGTCACATTGTCGTTGGTCTAAAGAAGAAATAAAAAAGAAAGGAAAGGAACTTTATTTATATATTGTATAAGTCGAATTAGCGCTGGAGCAATAATTGGGGACACTGTAAAGTGAAATTAACAATCAACTCAAATCAACTCAAATGTTGGTTTTTGAGGAGAGGGGAAACCGGAGTATCTGGAGAAAACCTCTCGATGCAGAGTAGAGAACCAACAAACTCAACCCACATATGACGCTGAGTCGAGGAATGGAACCTGGGCTACATAGGTGGGAGGCGAGTGCTCGCACCACTGCGCTATCCCTATACACTCCAAAGACCCCCTACACTCCCAGAACAGGTAAAGTATGACTGTCCAAAACACAGTTAGCCTCCCACGCTGTCATTTTTAGGGGACTCGCATTTCACCTCCTCCTCACAAACGCTTGCTAAACAGGGCGCCACATTCCTTTCCCATTGTTTGACTCGCGGGCGTCGTAACAATCTCGATCGATAGAGCTATTTTCAAGCGATTACAAGTAAAATTAATCCTAATGCATGTTTCTTTCTCTCGCGAATTTGTGAACGAATGAAAGTGCTGGAGAATTTGTGAACAAATGAAAGTGCTGGAAATGATTCGCTGAAAGAGAAGGAGAATTCATTTGCGACCAACTTAGCAATCTGAAGCATTTAACAGTCCATCAAACATAGAGTAAACCGACGTGAAATTATCCACATGGCACAGCAACAAAACTCGTTTTTGCAGCTAAATCTGTTATGGTCCAGCATTAAATCAGCCTAAAATCACCCACACAACGGCCACAAGATATCCTGGAGAAGCGGTAAGGTTATTAAAGACCGATAGCATAAACTGCGACAATTCATACTTTTTTTTAGTAGTTTACGCAAAGAGGACGGAGGAATTATGCAGCTTGCTCCCTCAATGCTCACTAGGTGCACTGCGCGCTACAGTCTACCAGTGGATAAATGTGATAACTAAGCGATTTGCCATAAGAGGTAAAGTGACGAATAGGTCGCTTTGCCCCTTTTACAAGTGCCTGGATTGCTACCAGTTGGATAGTATTTTAAACTACAAAATTTAAACGTGGAGCACACGGTGCTCAAAGCTCACTCAAGGTCAAGATCGCCTTTCCAGATTTTAGTAAGTTCGGTGTGATTGGCTTAGACTGGGAAAGGAATGTGGCGCTTTGTAAAGCAGGCGTTTGCGAGGAGGAGGTGAAACCTGCGTGGGATGATAAAATACCGGCCAAGTGGCTCAAACTTGGTTCCCATTTCTTCTGCTTTCCCGGGTATGTCATATGCTTAGGAAATGCACTTCATGTTAACTGAGACCCGAACTAGGGAACTCAAGACGGAATCCGTACAAAATCAAACATGCGGCAGCACAACCATTTTCTCTTCTTTTCTGTATTGGTAGCCGTAAGTAAGTATACAAACGATATGTAATTTTTTTCTTCAAATAACTTTTATTTCTGCAAAATTAGATCAAATCTGTTTCGAGCGCTAGGGTCAATTTTTCGAGCCCTGTAAGGATCAAAACTGCCCCATGTTCTCTCGACTGGTGTAACAAAACTATAGATGTAGGAAAAGCTGTAATATCAAAACTTTTTTGAATGACTCTCCGGCATTCGATAAACCTTGAATATATAAATTTAAAAGAGCAACACTAGTCAAAAGGATAATATTCTGATTGATTCTCACAATCGTCAGGCCAAGCAGAAGCACGACCTTCACCATGTGTCTTTATTTAACGTTCATGGATACTAGAGGTGTAGCGGACATTCAAAATAGGCAAAGTTTAGTTTGGGAAAACAATTTTAAAATATTTTTAAATTGTGCATGGAAAGCACAAAATCACGCAATCTGGTAAATGCATGCTTGATCAACAGCAAACTGACATAAAACTAGGGTCGTGTTCTATTGGGATCAACCGTTTTGACCGCAACCAGTTTAGGTTGAAGTGGTTGAGGTTTCCCAATAGAACACTTTTCCAACAGTTTTCCGTTGAAACGGGAATAGTTATTACCAGACTTTTCAGCGTTTACAAGTCAGGGGAAGTAACACGGCGGGCCGACTGCAAATGGCCCGCGTAAACGACAGCGGTTGAAAAATTTGATCAACCAAACAAACCGAAAACGGTTTTTTCCGAATAAAACACTAAAAAACTCAACCAACCCAACCAACTAAAAACAGTTGATGCCAATAGAACACGACTCCTTGCTGTAATCATGGATTGGTAATGTGCGTTCTATTTCTAGTAAAATAACATTATTTTTATCATTGTACTGATTGCCATAAATATTCAGGGAACGTGGACTTGTGGGGTTTTTTCAGACAGTACGCAGAGAGAACTTTAATCTCCTGTGAAAAGCAGCCGAGTTGACAAATGACTACTCGGCATCGTTGCCGGCACGAAAATTGCCGTGCAAGGGCGAATTGGCAGTGTCGGTTTCCCACAAAACACATCACTTCACAGCTTTCTGATGTTCTGGTAAGTAGCTTTAGTCATATCAGCAAGTGATACTTCGAATAAATCAACACAACTTCAGTTACCTTTGAAAAAACTGCGAAGAAAACGACTGAGCAACGAACACCCACTACTGCAAAAAACGTAGAAATATGAGGAATTTTTCCCCTTTGATTTGGAGATGCGAGCATTGCGATACGAACCCGATGTCGACGCATGACAGATTCACAGTCAGATCGAGGCGATGTGCCCGTCGGCCAGCTAGTCCAAGATGGCGTCTGCCACGTAATGACTTTTTTTGTGTCACCAGTTTGTAGATAGTTTTAGCCACTCGTATTGTTCGTTAGTGTGAGTGTTAATTACCAATTGTACGATTCCCTAGTGTATTATGCATTATCCGATATAGTGTTATAGAATTTCTAAGTGTTGTAATGTAGTCATTGCTTGTAGTCGTAATTTGAATGAATTAGTTAACTATATATAGATGTTAAGTCGTGGGCGTTGGTTGATTGCTGAAGTGGTTTATTGACGAACAGGAAAAGCAAAGGGTTGAAAAACGAAAGCCTGAGGGCAAAAGGGAGAGAAAGAACAACACTGCTAAGAGCCATTAGCGGGAGCTGCCGAAAGAATCCAAAGACAACACCCCTCAGTGGCGGCGAGTGAGGAAAATCCTTCAAAGAATTAAAGGAGTTTGAGATAAGCAAGAAGAAGAGAAAAGTCGAAGAAAGTGACGCGGTTTGCTTCTGCTTTTATGGTAGCATGCAGCAAGAGGTAAGGCTTTATTTTCTTGTAATTTATGATAATGGTGTTAGTTTAGAGGCATTCAGAGCGGCTATTGGGCTCTTTAATTATTTTCAGATACGCTGTGGAAAGTTTGTTTATTCTCTGAACCGCGCGGACACTGCTCAAATTTTCTTATGGATCACTCTCTGTATTGTTCCGAGAATTTCTTTGTCAAACGATGTTGAACTAAATCTAGGACCTTTTTTTTCAAATTCGGACATTTAAATGCTAGAAGTTTGAATAAGGCTGATGACATTTAAATGCTAGAAGTTTGAATAGGGCTGATGAGATTTCTGAACTGGTGGAGAAGAATGGGTTTGATGTTCTTGCAGTCACCGAAATATGGCTCAGCGATCGAGTGTCCAGTGATTGTTTATAAATTCCGGGATACGGCCCTATTATCCGGCTTGACAGGCACCAGCCGGGGAGTAGGTGGCAGTGTTGCATTTTTCACGGTTAACTCTCTTGTGGTCAAGCGTAGATTAGATTTGGAACTTGTGGCCGTGGAATTTCTCTGGATTGAATTCCGCATCAAACACCTTGATATTCTCTGTGGGGTTTGTTACAGGCCGCGTGATAATCACAGTGTTTCCCTTGATGATTTCTTTGAGTACTGTCAACTGGTTGTTGATAAAATTCGTCAAATTCCCAAACAATACGTTATTGTTACGCTGGGAGACTTTATAGCCTATCCCGAGCGGTGCAAAGAAAACAATTTACTTTCGTATTCCGTGTTCAAAACCCGTATGGAAACGCAGTCAGTTGGCAAA
>NC_090881.1:11998988-12013988 GCF_036669935.1 Montipora foliosa
TTCTTTTTTTTTTTTTCTTGCCACAGCACCTATAAATGCCTTGGCCACAGTTACAACGTTAGGGGTATCACTGTACACTCGTTTTAACTTAGTGATCGAGTAATAACCTAACTACTCCAAATGACTGGGGACATCCTAGTATCTCATGCAGGTGAGGGATTTTATCTGAATCAGTAATTTCAATTCAGAACAACTACCGAGGATACAGGTTTACCTCGAGACAAAGCTGAAGCGGATGTTAGCGAAAACTTGCAGTTGAATATCTCAAGGTAAGACTACGATACATTTTGTTATGTTGAAGTTATGTTTCCCGTTACATATGGCCTCTCGTAAGGCTTATATACATTCGTAAGGTGAACATAACCACGGTTATCACTTAAATATATTAATAATTTTATTTGGACCGTCCCAATTTACTAGGGTTAAAAGAACAAAGTAAGGCAACTTGTTTTTCGGAGTCAGCATTCTGCAGCGGAGGTGACAACATCCCAGGACTAATAAATGATCAACCACCAACTGATGCCAGTGTCCACTAGCTTATCGTTAACGACTCCATAGTTGGAAGAGAAAGCAATGGCTTTCAGATTTGGCCAAGGTAACGTGTATTGTGGCACCATAACTGTTGCTGTTGTTTGGTCCCCCACCAATCCGAGCTTTCCTAGTACGATTTCACCCCTAATAATGTTGAACAATCTTCGACGAAGTGGAAGTAAACATTGGTAGAATATTTACCAATTTTTTTCCATTCCCCGACGTTGAGGTGAATAGTTTGTTTTTAGTATATACCACACAAGTTGAATAATCAACCTAGCCTCCTTTAGCGATAAGATTTGCTCCTCGGGTAACCGAAGTGAAACGAGGAGCCGTGTTTGTATTTTTCTCCGTTTGGCCAATGTGAAGAGATAACAATTATTCCCATGAGCGCGAGTTGGCTAAAACCAGTCTCATATCTAACAAGGCGCAAAGTGGAATAATTGTTTTATTATTAATTCCTTAAAAACTCCAAAGTTTAGAAAGTTACGAAATACGAGCGAAGAAAGCGAGGAAAATCCCGAGCGAAATTGGAAAAAAGCTTGATGAAGATGCGGTGTTGTGGTAACACCATGGCCCCGGTTGCTCTCCAAGCATGGTTAGCGCTAACCAGCGAATATAATGCCATGGAAACCTATAGGTTCATGAATATTCTCTTAACCAACGTTTAGCGCTAAACCAGGCTTCGAGCAACCGGCCCCTGATTGGTCAGACAGACGCAGGCCTCGTCACAAAAACACTTCCTTACCCTCTTCGCCGTACGTCTACTATCTTACGTCGGAATTGATCCAAAACTTGTCCACAGCAAGAGGTTGTTTTTCTTTGCTTTATTCAAACAGAAAAATCAGCATAAGGTCAACCTAAGGTAATATGAGTTGATAACCGAGATTTGATTAAACCAATCAGAGCGCGGAGAAATGATATTATCCGCGAGTTAAAGGATTTAAATAATACTTGGTCCCTTCACCGTGCGAGCTAGCTAATCAGAATGCGCCGGAAAAAGCACTATTCACTTGTGAGGTATACAACTAACACAGATAATGACCTTATACACCGCCCGTTGGTGTGATGGCGATGACTATGATGGTGATAACGGTGATAATTAATGTCCTCAGCAAAGATTCTTTCCACCTCCAAAAACCCCTTTAAAAAAATCCCAAAACAAGCAAGGGCGTTCTCAACTTATCTTGTTATATATGGGTTTTAGTACTAGTTTTTTGTGTAACTTCAATATAATATATGGAAAGGACCAAAAAAATTTAGCACAAAAAACGAAACAATACAGATCAAGTGCCAAACTAGAAACAGTAAGCATACCTTAAAAAAGTAATAAGTTTACAAAACTGACAATAATGCTTCAAAGAATATAGCAGATAAACTTTAAAAAGGCAGAAAAAACCAAAAAAACAAAACAAAACAAACAACACAAAAAAAAAACGTTTCAAGAAAGTTATAACTTGGAGTAAGGGTGTCCCACATTTTTTCGTAATGATATTTTAGTTTACTATTTTCCTCATCGGCAATAGAGCACACCAACAATACAATAACAGTGGCAAAGTAAAACTAAAGCATACACTTAGCAGCTAGAAACCGTAATAAAGTTAACAAAACTGAAAATAATGTTAACAAACATGTAGCAGATAGAATTGAAAAAGAGCAGAAAAGAACAATCAAAAACTTTCAAGGACGTATAAAGTTTGGAGTAAGGGTTTCCTACTTTTCCTAATGATACTTAAGTTTACTATTTTCTCTCAAAAAAGGTTCTATGTTGTGAGTATTCTTATTATTACTATTAACAAAATTATAGATAAAGTTGACTTGCTTATTTTACAACGATATTAAATTATACTTGCTTTCTAGGATTATATAATTTGTCAAGATGTTATGAACTTGCACGTCTTGGATTTCAAAAAAGGCATCCGAGATTTGAAGAAGTCTGCTTCACTTACGTTTATCTCCGAAAGTAGAGCATACTTCATCCAGAAATCTGTAACTCTCCGGCAAGAGGATAGAAAATGTTCCAGAAGTTCCACATCATCTTCACCAAATTAACATAGTGGAGATTCGATTTTTTTTTAACTTAAAAAGCTTATCGTTTGTAGGCAAAATTCTATTTAATATCTTATACTGGAATCCCCGACGTTTAGTATTTAAAGTCGCTCTAAAAGGGTTTAAACATTTTTTTCCAATCTTATTGAGATTCTTCTTTCTAGCAGTAGGTGCAGTGCACACTTTTTGAAACAAATGTGCTATAAGTGATTTTGACTGAAAGTTTTCAAGAGGAATTTTATCATTTCTGTGAAATATGTAGAAAGTTCTTGGTTCCAAGGGAGTGGTGAGATGAGCTATAAGTTATTTACTGCTATTCAGCAAGTACCTCCATTCTAGAGAAATGGCATCCAGCAAGATAATCAATTAAAAAAGTAATAATAATAATAATAATAATAATAATTAATAATAATAATAATAACATCTTTGGCAAATAAACGAGACCTCAAAGGTTCCGTGTTAAACACCAGCAATCCTGCACAGTCGTAAGAGCTCCACCTTGTTTTTATTCAATACTACTAATCTTTCCATTAAACACTGACTATTTGCCAAAGTAGATGAACGTGCTGTTCCAAAGTATCTAATTCACTATGTCCTCTGTTGTGCTGGAACTATTTTCATTTAATAAGGACCAGGTTTCAATGCACTCTTTAAAAAACAGGGGAAAAGCAACTGGTAACTTCATATAATCGAAAATCACGATGAAACAAAACTTGTCTCCAATAGTCTTCAGATAAACCCAAGGAATACTTCTAGCCTGCTGGGTAGGTGTCCGGGTATTTCTTAATACACACATTCTCTGAGTTCTGATCATAGAAACGATATCCGACGTTTTCAAGTTTCCTCCTCTAGAGAAAAAGCTGCTCGCTTTACTTTGTCTTTGCCTTTCCAAATAAAGAAGTTCAATAATTCGTTGATCTTTTTGAAAAAATCTGATTTTTTTGCACGATACTAAAGCTCTGCTATAAAATTTTTTTTGGATGACAAGCGATTCAATAACTTGAATCCTTCCAATCAGAGTAAGGCCCCTGAAATATTGCGTTTTTTGATTGGTCTATGAAGACTGCATCAATGTATTATACAGTGCAATTGGAAGTTGTTTATGGAAACAAAACGATGAATGATTTTGTGAGTATAAATAATAATAGTAATAATAATAATAATAATAATAATAATATAAGAATAATAATCGTGTGATCTTGCTCGTGCATTTTGTGATGTATAGCCACTGTTTTAAAAGGTTTCGAATCGCACGCGCCTACGGCTCGAGCATATAACGAAATGCACTCGTATTCGTACGATTTCCTTTACATATGAGGTAGCAATAAACGGGATCCGTGATCATATTTGAAGTGTTTGTGAGGTCCAAAGATAAAGTGAACACTCAACTCACTCTCAGAGGACAGAATGAAACATCAACTGAAGTGGTAACGGTTTTAAGCAAATTAATGGTCATCACATACACTCCATGCACGGATCACATCTTGCACGTTTCTATCATTAAGTGCCAGCAGGGGTCAATGTAACTGACTTAATCTTACTTCAAGGCAAAAGATTCACGTGGATGTATTACGTTGTTTCATAGGTAGTTAGGGTTCATTCAGATGGTGAGCTAATAGTAGCTGAAGTGATTTCCGCGAAATTGAACGCAAATGGCTCAATAATTACTGCTGTTGAAACCAGCTTGTTACACCGTCATCGCAGAAGCATCAGACACTCGGTGGGAAGCGAACAAACGGCCACCTTTTCTCGCAAGGTACACTTTTTGCCTACATTTCTACTAAGCCAATTTAATTTGGTAACTAGTCATTGAAACCAGAAGAATCAAATGTCCATTGCATCACAGACATATAGGCATTTAAGCGATCATCAACCAGACTCAAATCAATGGAGCTACTTCGGATTTTGGCTGGATGATGTCATTTTGAAAATTAATATCGATCTTAGTAGCCAAGATAGCAGTTGCTGGCTTGTATTTGTCTAATTTCGTCTTTTTTTTTTTTTTATGCTGGTTGAAGAAATACTCCTATAGTGCACATATATTTTTAGACTTTTCCTGGTTAACTATGTATGTTGCCGGGGCAAGATATTTATTGCAGCCATAATGTTTATTACTGATATTCCAACTTTTTCAAAACATTGTTTTACTTCGCTGTTGTTGTCTACTTCGAACGCAAAAATCGAGGCACGTTTGGGCTTTTCTCTCGGTTTAAATGTGTCTGTTGACATCGAAAAGAGTTTCTTTGGAGGAGCTGAAGCTGCGTCTATAGGGTTACTGTTACAAGGAAGCCTAGACTCATCTTTGGAAATTAGTATCTCTAAAGAATTAAGGTTTGCACAGTTCAGTTCACTTTGCGCAATTGTATCAGAATGATTTCATAACGTTTAAAGACCAAAAGGCCACTCTTTTCTTTCGATTATATTGTCATTGTCATTGGTCCATTGTTCTGCCGTGCTTGAAACGAACTCGTTTCTTTCCATGCGAGGCCATCGTCAGTTCAATAGTCATTAAAGCAAGCTCTCTGTACATTTGTTGCAATCTTCGCTATTATTATCCCTCGAAATAAGATCCTAAAATTACCGTCAAAACCCCTGAGGTCAAACTGAAAATACCACTTTTGAATTCACGATCGTTTCTTTGATCTGCGATGTCTCAGTTGTTGATGACCTGAAACAAAGCATAAATCTCGTTCGCCAAAATATCAAGGCACTTTACATCCCAACATTTCAGTCCTTCATAAACTGTATATTTTTTACTAGGTATTCTAAAAGTTATAAGATGCCAAAACGACAGCTTGGAGCCACCAAGTACATCCGTCTTGGACTGATTCCAATTTCTCTTGGGATGTTCCTGGAGTTGTCAGGGAGTGCTACCGCTGCCTTAACAGTAAGTTCTTATAGTTACTGGCTCAACTGTCTGCTCACGCGTACCCAAAAGCCCTTTTTTTTTTTTACTTCATTTGGCCAACTTCAAGCCAATGACCCATGCTCGGAACAATCAGAGTTGGAAAGTTACATGCAGCTATTTTAATCAGCGTCGTTTAACGTTAACTACCTTACGCGACGAGCCTGTGATTTGTCTAATGGGTATTTCCTTCCATATTATGGTGCCGACAACCTGAAAATGTGGCAGAATAGTAAAGATCTACAATTAACCATGTCTCCGTTCTTTCTCGACGCATAAGATTGACACTTTAAAATCCCACAAAGTTTATTGAAATAAGTATATAATTCCAAATTGTTCCATGTGAAGTCTCCAAGAAGAAAAAAAAAGTTAGCGCATGTTCTCTTCCTATTTCTCAAAATGCCTGTATTTTTTTGTCGGAATTACTTTTCGCTACTCCTTGTCATTATTCATAACTGCGACGATCCTTCAAATCTTTAAGCGTTAAGATGTGGCTGTTAATTTACAGGGAAGTCTTCAGCAGACTGTTACTGCCAGTGGAATGATAGCGATTGGTGGCGAATGTTGCTGGAAAAGAGGAAGTTGCTATATGACAAACAATGTGGTTAGAACTTCAGATTTTCAACATAATCCAAATAACAAAGATGGTGGGGCCGTAGACTTCCTTTTCAATTGTTACATTATTTCTCGCATTCCTGATCCAACAGTTCTATGGAGACAACCATTCGCTCTTTTTCGCCAAAACAAAACTTTATCTTTCACTGGACAAGATTCCGCATTCTTTTTTCAATTGGGTTGAAATCTCATTTTTTTTCTATGATTTTTCAGTTATTTATTTTTCCTAGGGACGTCATTCCAGAATATCGGTCACTTCCAACAACTGGTAGGCATGTCAACAAGAGCACTGCATTTGGCACATTCACGGAGTTCCTTCGGCGCATCACTCGACCCTTCCTGCATCTTCTCGCACACCATAGTTGACTCCTTGACATTATCTTGTGTTGTTTCTTCCGCGGTTGGAGGACATTGTACTGCGATACTCTTATTCCTCCGGCGTTTTGTCTCGGCTTCCGTGTTGACGAGAACATCGGGTTTTTCAAAAGAGACTTTATTCGTCTGAATAATAAAGACGAACACGGGAATTGTACTTTGAGAAACTAAAAGGAAATCTTATCTGGTTAGCCGAATCTTTCGTAAGAAGGACTTGTACGAAAGAAACGTCTCAAGAATAAATTTTCTCACCTTCCTCTTGCCTTGCTCGCTTTCAGCTGGTTTTAAACTCTCGCCTACAGACTGTAGAGCCGGAATATGGACAGCTGGAAAGACGAAAACTGCAACTTCATCTTTTCGCAATCTTTGTTGAAGATTATCCCGAGTCAGATCTGAAAACTTCACTGTGAAGTTGTCGTCTCGGTTCTTCAAAGACATAGCCGAGTATTTGGTGGGCTTCCAATGTACCCGCTTCAGTTAAACAAGGGCAAGCAACCTTTTTCTTCTCTTTCTTTCCTGCGGGTTCTCCGCCCCATAGTAAGGTACGTGATGAAGTCCAATACCTTCATTCTGATTTGGAGTGTTCTTACACCCGAAAACAACACAGGCATCAGATATTTTCGATGAGTATGTTGTTGATCACCACCCTCATAAAAGAGATCCTGGTATGACGTCACCAATCGTAATCGATCCAGACCCGATTTGATAATTTTTTCACTCGGTAATGTTTCAAATGGGGCGTCTTTTGCCTACTTTGAGAAATCAAATAAATAGGGGGCTTCAACCAAATGAACAAAGAAATTAAATTGCAGAATCTTGCTCAATGCGATATAAAGATTTTTTCCGGCTTAAAAAAATGGTGGTTACAGGAATTAAAAATGTAATATTAACGCAATTCACAATTAGCATAGGAGATTTGAACAGTGCCTTTTATTTCATGATAATCAGAAACACTACAGTATATATTCCCTTTATCTGTCTCAAGGCTATTTAGCCTAGTTCGAGTGCTCTACTAATTTGGGAGACTACAAATCAAGTGAAATGAGAACAAATTATATCAAACGTTGGTTTTTGAGGAGAGGGGAAAACCTGAGGACCCAGGGGAAAACCTCTTAGAGCAGGTTAGATAACCAACAGACTGAACCCACGTATGACTTCCAATCCGGGAATCGATCCTGGGCCACATTGGGTGGAAAGCGAGTGCTCTCACCACTGCGCTATCCCTGCTCCCTTTTATCCACTCTGTATTTTTGCTTTTGATAGCAGACGCTGTTGTTCTTTTTAATCCCTTACTTTTTATTCTGTCTTACCTCTTAAACTTGTAATCACCTTATTGCTCTCTTTAGATCAGTTTTAGTTCAAACAGGAACCAGCCAGGGCCAAAAGTCAAAGTTGGAGCTTCGTTAGACGTCATAGTCGTGCCAACCATCTCGGTACAAATACCGGTTGCACCAAGAGTGAAGGGGAAGTCCTCACCAATTAATGTTTTCAAGAAGATAGGTAAAACAAAAAACTAAATGTATTATTGGTATCGAAACACAACAATCTACCACAGTTCCTGTTCTGAAAATTTGTGGTTTTTTTCATGCGGATGTAGTGGTTGTGAGTGCAGTGTTATTGCTGAAAACGTTCTTGGAAAAAAAACTGTGCTGGTAGACATATACGCTGAAAAATCTCAGTAGTGCATTTATTTCTCACATTTTGTGTAGTGATATAATTTTGAAATGCTAAAAAAAAATTTTCTTAGTCTATATATGGGGCACCAAGACATAACCATAACCCTATAAAGGCGTTTGCTGAACAATTAACAATTATTCGCCGAAGGAGAGATGAATGTCGATGAATAAAAATCGAGACGAAGTCGAGGTTTTGTTCACCGATATTTACCGAGTCTGAGGTGAATAATTGTTTTAGTATAATTACATGGGTGATTATTTGAAAAATATCAATTTTCTTTAAATGAATTAATTTCTTGGTCTGTCACCTCGAGAAAACGGTTCGCGGCCATTTTGAAAAACCGCTTAATAAGTGATTATCGCGTAATAATCAACTCAAGTGCAACCAATCAGTGCAGATAATTCTCAATATTCACCTGTGTAATTATACTAATATGGAATTACTAAAAATTATTATCGTTACAGTAACCCTCACAAAGAATAGCAGCTGTCTTTATTTTCATGCGCCTACTGAGGGTTTTGACCCGCTCAAACAAAAGTAGTAATATGGGCTCCCATGGCTCGGTTTGGGACCGTCGATAATTGAGCGTTCTGATTGGTGGATTTAAAAAAACGGAGCGTTCTGATTGGCTAAGCGACTTATGGATAAATACATGGATAATGTTTCATGTGATTTTGATGTGATGCATCGTCTTCTGATTGGTGGAGAGGGAAGTGTCACGTTCCCAAGATGGCGGACGTCCTAAAAAAACGGGTTTGGGACAGATGACATCATCAACGAGACCAAAAAATAGTTTTACGAATTCAAAAACGATTTAATGACAGAGGACCTACACTCATAGACAAAACTGTTGAGAAGGTTAGCCCTTTTGACTTCTTCATTTTAGCTCTCATTAAATGTTGTGCAAAACTGAATGGTTTTAGTGGGAAATTGTTGAGTTACCCTCCAGCGTTGAGTAGGGGGAGGGGGGCTATATCAGGGAAGGTGACACTATTTCTTTTGCGTTTTAACAGAAGCGGGTTGAAATACAGCTTTTGTGTGGTTCATTTCCAATTACTTTTGTCTATGATTGTAGATACAGAACGGGAACGTAGGAGGCAGCCTCGTCCCTAACAACAACGACAATAACTATGTACATGAAAACGAACGAACTACTTACATAAAAAAAGAAAGAAAGAAAAAAAAAAAACAGTATAGACATATTTGGACCTTGTTCATTCCTAATGGCATTTATAATTGGATTTGTGCTTGACTGGATCGTGCCGCTGTGATGTAGACTATGGCCAGTTTGTGTGCGTTTTTTGGAGGTCTGGCTACCCTTTTGACCAACCAAGACATAAGAAGACTTGGTGTTTGCCAAGTTGACCAGACCAGATTATAGTCTGATGATGCAGAACGGTTCGTTGACTTGGGGGACGACGAGGATTACCAGCAGGTACTGTCTGTCGAGGAGGACGCGGAGATGTTGGCATCAATGGGCTAAGATGGCCCGACCTGCCAGCCAGTTCACTGATGTGGACGATTCGACCAAATGGCCCTGTGTCATCTTTCAGGAACAGCGGTGGTCAGACGGGGAGATGACTGAACAGCAAAAGGCCAGGATGCGACTCGTGAACAAGGTGGCAGAGGGGTTGCCCGAGGGAGTACTGGACTGTGCGTTGGGTCTCGACCTCTTGCTGGACGTCGGCTGCTGTCATAAACCCGTCCACGTTGGCTGCCTCGTCTCAAATGGACTTGTCCCCACTGCCGGGAAATATATTTACATGGACTAGACAAGGAAAAGAACGAATTGGTGCCTCATTTGTTTAGGAATATAGGGCGCGATGCATAGGAGGAATGGGACTATGATTCTGACGACCCTTTTGAGGAGTTTGAGGTTGTCCAGAGCGCTCCTCTTGGGGCTGGAAAACTGAAAGCGTACCTGCCAGATCACCAGTTCTCCATCCGTCTCAAAAAATCAAACGGTGCGTCCTCCACATCCCCAAATGACGCCCCATGGTATTGTCCCGTGCCATCGCTCTTTCTCGGGGGTCCATTAAGCTAGCGACGACTGCAATGCACACCGAGGTTGGACCAAACAGTAAACGAAAGCGACGCCACCATCGTGCTCCTGCAGGACCTGAGAAACTCCACCTGCTGGCCACCACACCTAGTCTCTACAACGAAAAGATCATCATGGTGGATGCCAACTGGTCCCTTGCTTGCTTCGCCTACGATAAAGGAGAGACGTTACTGGGACTATTGTACAATGATGGACATTACGACGCTTTATCCATGTTGCCGGGGTTTTCGACAAGAGCTACTTCTGCCCTTGGTGTTTCCGACCATACAACCATCATGGTAAACATGCCTGCCCCAACAACAAAGCCAACCATTGCAGAGCATGCTTGCAAGAGGGGTTGGACAGTACCATTCGGCTCATCCCCTTTGTCATTAATGCAGACGGTATTTTTATGGGCAAGCGTGTCTCGATGCCTATAAAGCCGACGGCAAACCCGTCGCCCGGAAACATACTTCGGTCTTTGCCACACGGCCCAAGTGCAAGGAATGTCATCGTCTCTTGCAGCGCACCTTGGAGATCCAGACCCATCATTGTGGGCCCCAGGAATGCCATTGCTGTCACGAAGACGTGAACATTCACGCCCAAATGCAACGGGAAAGACAGGAGAAGCAACGACGACCCCCACCACCACCACTACCCGGCCGATCGCCGAGGCACCGCGGCAGGGCTACGCATACTACTAGCGAATGAGTTGAACGACGCCAACGATGAGGAGGACGAGGACAACGAGATCCTACCCCTGCATGTCTTTTTTGACATCAAGAGGATGCCGTTTGACGGACGTCACAGGCCCAATTTGGTGGTGAGCGAAAGGGATCCCATACGATTTCTCATTTCGAAAGGGATCCCATACGATTTCTCATTGACACCTGCCTTGTCAAGTTCTTAGAATGGTTGGAGATGGTGACGAACCAGAGAACGGGACCCGACAGTGTTGGCCCACAATTTCCAGGGATACGACAGCTACCGGTGGTCGACGAGTTGCACCGACAAAAACAACAACTCAAACAGGTGCAGAACAGAAGCAAGGTCTTGTAGTTGACTTACAATGACGAAGACATGACCATCCGTTTCACCAATTCTTTGTCTATCTCGCAAATGCCTCTGAGTGCTTTTCCCAAAACCTTCAGCCTCACGGAACTCAAAAAGGGTTACTTTCCCCATTTCTTCAATACAACCGATCATCAGGAGTATGTTGGTCCTCTTCCAGAGAAATGGTTTTACATGCTGGAGGGAATGTCACTCAAGGGTCTGCAAGACTGACACGTGGTATGATGATCAAGTGGCCAAGAGGGTGGTCTTCGATTTCCAAGAGGAACTGGTCTTCTACTGTAAATCGGACGTGCGGGCTTCTATCCCTTCGCAGAGATGACTGTGGCCTCTGCATGCAATCGTTACTTGCGCATGTGTTGCCTGGAAAAAAATACTATCGCTTGGGGTTACGGGGCCGCGTGAGTCATTCCAAGGCTTCCATGGAATGATTGACATGGTGCGAGCACCATTTGCGTCTTGAGACCTGGTTGGCTCGGTCTGAAGACGAAACCAAGTCCGGTACTTCACCGAACCCCAACGGTTCGTGACGTTCCTGGACAAAGATCAACGAACAAGGTTGTCTGACATTCAAATGTGACCTCGAATCATGCGCGGGCCTCAATCCCTTGGCACAGATGACCGTGGCTTCGGCGTGTAATCGTTACTTGCGCATGCACTGCCTGGAAGAAAATACCATCGCTTCCTAACGCCCCTTGGGGTTACCGAGCTGCATGGATCATTCCAAGGAATTGTTAACATGGTGCGAGCACCGTTTGTGTCTCAAGGCTTGGTTGGCTCTGTCTGAGGGCGAAACCAAACAACACGAGGTCATGGCCTGAGCCTACAGACATGCCGTAGCCGATCATCATTTCTTGTATTATCAGAGAATCAAGACGGCGAACATCACATCCAGTGTTCCTGACACACCATCAACCGGTACGATCCTGACACCCAGGCCGTCTACAAATTTCACTGGTGTTTTTGGCATGAGTGCCGGACCGTCCATCGCCAGCGTACCGACCCGCACTCGAAACTCTGGATCGAACGATAGACGACCTTAATATGATAGACCATTTGATGTACTTGTGACTAGGGACGAGGCTCAGTAACAGGCCGCCTCCTACGTTCCCGTTTGTAACTAGGTCGTTTGTCATTAAGCCATCTTTGAATTCGTGATACTCTTCTTTGGGGGCTCGTTGATGATGCATCCGTTCCAAACCCGTTTCTTAGGACGTCCGCCATCTTGGGCACGTCCACACTTCCTTCTCCATCAATCAGAAGCCGATGCATCTCATTTTAAATCACGTAAAACTCATGCATGTATTTATTCATAAATCTCCTAGCCAATAAGAACGCTCAATGTTTTTGGAATCAACCATCTCCAACCGTCCCTAACAGAGTCATATGGACGCATAATACTACTAAAGATGGGTTCAGGAAAATTGCCTTCTTAAATACAGAGTTTATACTAGTTACGTAACTAAAGAGTTTGCTTCCTCTTCTTTTAGTGGGAGAAATCCTTGAGGCTGTCGACATTTCAGTTTCCATATTTGCAAGAGCACCGCTTAAAGCTGAAATTTCAATTCTATACCCTTCCACACACTGTAACGGGAGCAGTAAACCTGCACAGCTGAAAGGTGGTTATGGAATATCAGATCTTATTTTTGGAGTCTCAGTCTCACTTATTGGCAAACGTTTTGAGTCAACATTTAGCTCCGGGTTTTCTCTGATGAAACCTTTCAGGTGAGTTTTAGAAATTGTACAGACATTGTACACTCTTTTTAGTCAGATTTCTAACAACTCAAAGCTACTGATTAGCCTCATTACAGGACCCTATAATTTGCAAAGCACACAGCAAAATACAACAAGTGCAAGTCTATCCATAGAACAGAGTTAACTGAATGTGAAGTCAGCCCTACTGATGGAACTGGGCCCACACGAGGACAGAGAAAAACTCTGACCAGGGTGAGAATTGAACCCACGACCTTCGGGTTAGATCTCGGCTCGGCAGAGAGGCGAATACGTGACCTGTCCTTGTGTGTGCCCATTTCCATCAGTAGGGCTAACGCTCACATGGTTCATATGGGATAGAAATCTAGCACTTCACATTACACTCTATTCAGTTAACTCTGTTAAAGATATAAGTGCTACACGGCTAGCGTTTGTATAAACGTAACCTTTCCTTGTATCCATAGAACAGTTGTGCTAAAAAAAAAAAAAAAAAAAAACAGTTAAGGCAAAAGTGCTTCTTTCAAAAGCTGAAGTACAAGATCTTGGGTAGAGATTAACAAGGACTCCATCCTTTGAATTTTAAGATTTTAAAAATTGTTGACCGTGAATGTCCTATGATTAATCTGCAAAAGTTTTTGTTACTGGTACTGTTATCACTATTTTCTTCTTATGATCCTGAGCAGACGTTAAGATATCGATTCTCTGTGCTTTGTAGCATTTACTGATTGTACTCGAGCAAACAACACTAGCAAATAAGTAGTCTACTGAAACAATGCATCCTGTCACTCGAAAATATATTTATTTTGGGTTTGCAGTTACTGTGTGTGTCCAGTGGGTAAGGAAGAGGTAAGAAATTCTACAACAGCAATATATGTATGTATATATATAACTGCAGACAGTACTGTCTCGGCCTTCTGGGCCTCATCAGTGCAGTGCTGATGTCTGGGATGGAGGTTAAGCTTATAAAGCCACCCCAAATGTCCCACACATGTGGTACATCTAAGCCATGCCAGAGTGCTCAAACCAGCGAGCACTCTAGCGAGTGCTCAAACTAGCGAGCTAGTATATAAATATATATTATATATTTAACAAATAGATTCCATGTTGCCGTGCGTCTGTTCAGTAATAGATCACAGATGACGTAAAAATGTGGTAAGAACAAAAAAGTGGCACACGAGGCGATAGCCGCGTGTATCACTGATGTTCTTACCACATTTTGACGTCTTCTGTGATCTATTACTGAACAGACCCACGGCAACATGGAATCTATTTGTTTTATATAATAAAGAATTAAACTTTATTTGCATAAAAGCTGATGGTGACGTCAATCGTGCGTCTGTCCTCTAATACATAAAGGCAAGAACCAATCAAAATCCGTGAATAACTTGGGTTATTAGATATATATATATATATATATATATATATTTATATATATATATATATATATATATATATATATATACCATAGAATGAAGAAATGAAACCCATCCCGTTAATCAACTGATTAATTATAGCGAATGAAAAACATGAAGAATTGCCCTGAGCGGGATTTGAACCCACGTCCCCCTGAACACCGGTAGGGTGTGATGACCACGACACCATCAGGACAACCACGCTGGCAACGCAGCTATCGAGACAGTGAATTGGCCTATCGTGAGTATCCCGGGATTCTTTCACGGGTGGGATGGGAAAGCCTAAACCCCTTCATAGCCTTAAACCTAAGGATCGACTAACGATTCACAGGCAAACACCAACTTAGGCATCAGCTAATCAGAGGGATCAAGTTAATGATGCACGTAAGGAAAAGCGACGAAGAGACAAACTCTTGACTGTTCTGGGCGAAGTTTACTACGACGTTTCGGCCGTTAGGCCTTCTTCAGGTTAAAAATTAAAAACTAAAAAACTATTTTCGAACTAATAGCAAGCAAGAAATAACTTTCAAAAAGAAACACACAATTTTAAATTTGCAAAACATGTTTCGGATGATCGACATCCATCGTCAGTTGTGAATACAAGTGAAACC
>NC_090881.1:12036488-12041488 GCF_036669935.1 Montipora foliosa
TAGTGGCCCGTCTCTTTTTCATGTTGCAATCAGCTTCCATCCTGACCATCGCTGGTCAATGGCCCTTGTTCATAGTTTCACTGCACCAGTAGAGTAGTTTTAAATGAAACTGGAGCATTGTTATAGGCTTCAATCGGTAAAAATATCTGATAGACAGAGTTTCTTTAAGCATTTTAAACAGTGAGATGTTTGGGTATGATTTCGTGGTTAACGTCAGTTCTCCAGAATATTATCACAGAGTTTTAAAATATCACGAGATATTCTGTAATATAATGAAAACATACTTATCATACGTATTTAACTAGGACCTGACTGCAGTGTTATACCAACCTGTCATAACGTTTCCAACTGCACTGGAAAAGGGATATGCGTTGATTTTGATATTTGCAAGTGTAAACAAGGTTGGAATGGAACTAACTGCACGGAGTACTCGTGCGAACACTTTGATTATTGTTCAGGTAAGTTTAATTTGTGATTCAATTAGTTTCAACTTTTCAAATTCCACCGTCTCATATTTCTCTCCTCAGATCTTGGTATTTTTCAACCTTTTCACCCTTTTTTTCACTGTGAAGGAGGAGGAGCAGTCGTGGCTCAGTTGGCTAGTGCACGGCCTTCGGAGCGAGAGGTTCCCGGTTTGATCCTCGGTGACTTCAGCGTCTGTTTCGACTTTCCTTTGATAGGTGTAGCTATAGCTTTAAATATCCGTAAAACGGAGCACTGACAGAAGGGGGTGAGGTGGGGGGGGGGGGGGGAATAAAGGGTTCCCATTAATACCAGTTTGGTAACTGAAGGGACTACCGACGTAAAATAAAGTGACTTTACCTT
Source organism: Montipora foliosa (assembly GCF_036669935.1). NCBI lineage: Eukaryota > Metazoa > Cnidaria > Anthozoa > Scleractinia > Acroporidae > Montipora > Montipora foliosa. The sequence continues at coordinate 12,037,314 of NC_090881.1, forward strand.
TGGTGATAGCAATGTCAACGATAGGACAGTTCTCGTCTTCCTTATTGATGATGACAATGTCAGGCCTTCTATCTTCAATAACATGGTCACATTGGATGCTGACATCTCACAAGATCTTGATTCTGTCATTCTCCACTACACTCTTAGGTGTATCCTCATACACTTCCCTTCGTTGTTTGAAGTCCTTTGGGGTTTCTAAGTCGCGGGTTACCAGTTCCCCGTTCCCAGCTGCTTCAATCAGCCTCTCGTCACTGTGCAGGATGTAATTTTGTGATGAGTTCTTGGCCTGTCCAATGCACTCTGCTACTGATATTAGGCCTCTCCCTTCTTCTGCTCTTGGTACATGAAGCATGGCTACACAAATCCCTTGGGTGAAGTGCTTTGTTCATTGTTAGGGTCTTCCTTGTTCTTGTGTCTAAAATTATTATTATTATTATTATTATTATTATTATTATTATTATTATTATTATTATAAGAACTGCTGAATTGTTTTACCCTCATTACTGTTAAAAATTAAAAACGCAAATCTAGCGAAGCTAACGATAATGAGCTGTCGAATCCATTCATTACTAGCGTTATGGTGCACCCTGTAACTAAGAAGTGGCTGCGATCAGTTAAAAAATGCTCCAACATCACCTCTGCAAGATGGGATACTAACTCAGTATCTTTTTGGAGCTATTTCGTAGAAATGCAATTTTGTGCCCCTTGATACGCGTGCTCCGCACACCTCTTGAACTTAGAGCGGCGGAAGCGGTCTTTTTTTACACAAAACTGTTCTGTGCTCAGCCACGTATGACAACCTTTGTCTTGTTTTGGTTTGTTTCTTGTAGGGCATGGACGCTGTGTAGCATATGAAGCTTGTTCCTGTTACTATGGATGGACTGGGGCAAGTTGTTCCCTTCCAAACTGTAGAAATGTCAATCATTGCTCTGGTCAAGGAGAGTGTGTGGCCAGCGACAATTGCCGTTGTTATCCAGGATACATTGGGGCAAACTGCAGTGAATTGGCTGATTGTAGCGAGCTTGCGAATTGCAGTGGACAAGGTGTCTGCGTTTCTCCTGATTCATTCAACGTATCGTGCAGGTAATGAAAAGATCGACTTCTCATTAATTTCATATTTGGTTGTCTTTAAGTTTCATTTTTTCAATAGCAAGGAAGTAAATTGCGAGAGTATCGAAGCTCATCTCTATGAACATTATCCCGTTTACCTTGAAAGCCCTATCGGGCCCACTAATCCGTGCCATATACATTTCAGCAATCACATTGACAGTTATTGTGGTTGTGTTTTTCGCAGTTGTTATGGTGGTTTCACTGGTCCTAATTGCAGTCATCCCACATGCACATCACTGAACAACTGCTCTGGCCATGGCGTGTGCATTGAAGCCGAACTGTGTAAATGTGACTTTGGGTACAACGGTACTGACTGTAGCGATTTCTCCTGTGACGCACTTAATTCGTGCTCTGGTAAGTGTATTCAAACGTGAGACGCCTCTAATTTGACCATTCCATTTATCACTAATGGACTGCACCCTGTATGTAAAGAAACTATTACTCGATGGCACACAATCTTTGTACCTTGCTTTAGATGAAAACATTTTTTTTTTTATTGTTGTTGTCGTTGAAACAGCAATAAAATAAAGAATAAAACTGAAACAGATTTGTTTTATATCATTCGATTTCCTTAACTTGAATTACTTACAGCGAAGTGATTTAAAGAAACTTCGCTTGACTTGCTTTTAGTCACACCAGAATAACGCTTCCGTTTACAGTTGTTTGGCGTAGACAGCATGATGCAAATCCAACAAAGCTATATATGCGCTAAATCGAGAGCTTACAAAAAATTCGCTCAACATCAAAGAATAGATTTTCTGAGGATATCGCGAGTGTTCCCCGGCGCGTGACAAGGTTGTTGCCTGATGCCCAAAAAGTATGTGCACTGACAATAGGGGTTACGGTCTATAATAATCATAGGTCTCAAATCAGGGTCTGGGCAGAGATTCCCCTGCACAGTATGTTTATGTGTAGTTTTCATTACGTAAAGGCCTGAATAGTTGTGAAATCTGTGGGTTTCTGTTCAAATCGTTCTGATATTATCTCTATAGGGCATGGAAAGTGTGTTGGGTATGATGCCTGCAACTGCAGCTCTTCATGGTCAGGACCAGCATGCAACACCCCGGATTGCAGTGGGGTAAATGACTGTTCTGGTCAGGGTGATTGTATTCTTGTCAATAAGTGTGCCTGTTACCCTTCCTTTGATGGGAAAGCTTGTGACCAGAAAGCAAAACCAAATGTCCACAAACCCATCTTTGAGCAGACATTTTACGAAGCCACAATCATGGAAAACGCTCCTACTGGGACCCTGATTCTCCAAGTTCGTGCAAATGATACTGATTTGGGAAGGAATGGAGAGTTGTTTTATTCAGCAATGGGCGAAAAAGATGTCGAAAAACTCATTGCTGTTGACGGAGCAACCGGAAAGGTTTACAGCTCGTTCACGTTTGATTTCGAGACCGTGGAAACCCTGGCATTCAATGTGACCATTGCAGCGTCGGATAACGGCTTTCCACAGAAATCTGGGGTGACCATCGTACAGATAACAATCGTGGACGATAATGACAACTGTCCGTTATTCACCAAACCGTCAGATAATTTACAGGTTGAGATTGCCGACGCAAAACTGGGAGACGTTGTCACCAAGGTCTTGGCCACAGACTTAGACAGTGGAGTAAACGGCGATATAGCATATTCCATATCTAACAATAATGCCTTCTCCATCGATCCGAAAACTGGTTTACTTACTATTGCATCTAACTTGACGGAAAGAGAGTACCAGTTAACGGTCAGTGCATCTGACAATGGAAAAATTTCCTGCTTGACGGAGATACGCTTAATTGTCAAGGTGGTCAGTTTGCCAACGGAAAAACCTTCGAAGAAAATCCCCAGTTCTGCAACAGACAGTACACCGCCTCCCTTTGAAACTTCCAGTACAACAAAGACGCCAGACCCTTGGACGTCTCCAGGTGATTATCATTTTTGCTATAAGAGTAGTTAAATAGCTAGATTCAACTATTTGCTCAATAAATATTTACGCTGGATACAAGGGTAAAAAGTGGCGAATTGCCTTTATCCTATTTAATCCATTTTCTTTTCTTGACAAGAATTTTTTTTTTCATACAAGTCCTAAAATTCTGCAGGAGGAAAATACCTAGCATAATCTTCATGTGCATTTTGCTTTTCTATTTAGTTTGTTTGTGGGCCATACGTTTTCCTTGCGTAAATGACCATATAACATAGCAACTGAAGCTGCCACTCTGTAATAAGTTAATTTGCCCTCTACTTGCGTAATTCTTGGCTTTCACATGACGACACGGCCGCCATGTTGGTGTCCCCAAACTATGAAATGGCGGCCATGTTGGTGTCCCGATCCAATGCTCCGGGAATTGAAAGCTATTATTATGCTAACGTCTTCTTTTGTTTTTGTTGAAAAACATGGCCGTTGATCACGTGAGTGAAATCCAAGAATAGTCTCAGTTTGAACACTGCTCCCAGAAAAGCGCTATCAACGTCTTTTCAAAGAAGGTCACTTAACTTATACCGAAACCTCTCTTTAGGCACTGCAAACACCCAGAAAAGTGCTACAACCGACATTTCATCGCCATTAACATCAGAGAACGACGCCACTGCAGCACCACAGACAAACCAGAAATATGTTGTCATTGGAGCTTCTGTCGGCGGAGGACTACTGGTGCTAATCATAGTAATATTCATAATAAAGAAGAAAGCCAGGCCCTCGACACAACGTAACAAGATTGCACCAGGCGCCAATGTAAATGAAAGCTTTCAGGGTGAGTTTGAGCTACATACGATGCCAGTCAAGATGTGAGAACAATACAGGAGAGACCTTCTTCCTTACTTATTTACACCTGTCAATTATAAGGCAGTTAAAAAGCGTGATTTATTCACTGTTTTGAGTCTTTTGGAACTGTTAGATATTGTGTGATGTTGAGCGGCGATTAACGTTCACAAAAAAAAAAAAAAAAAAAGGATTTCCTTAGTGGCTAAATTTGCTTCTGCACAACATGCACTATCATAAAACAATACACATAACAATACTTTTGCTTGATAAACTGTCTGTTTCATTTTACCGAGGCTAAAAAGTTAATTTAGTATTATCT
>NC_090881.1:12046488-12078988 GCF_036669935.1 Montipora foliosa
TTCCAAACACTGACGTTATTTGTCAAACCAAAGTGCTTCAATTTCCTCAAATCATCTAGCTGATCTTATGAAAACCGGGTCCTTCCCAGGTATCTTAATTTGTCTTTAAATTAGACTAGAATAGCTGGGACGGTTATATTTTGTCAGTAACTAGACTCTAACCTTTCCATTGACAACATCTTTTAATTTAAGAAGTGAGTGTCATTGCCATTTGGCAACTTGTGACTTGAACCTATAAATTTAAACAAAAAATGTATATGTGTGAGAAAAGGGCTAATATCATCAGCCATTAAGGCAGTTAAGGCCATTAATATGTCTGCTATATTTCGAACTAATCTTTCAAACTTCACTAAGGTGACTTCAGAAGAAGTAATATTTCATATCCCATGAAAGACTTATTGCCTTACCCAACACCTGGAGATATCCTTCCCTCAACCTCCCATAGAGAGGTCTATTGACTTGTTTTGGCTATGGACTAACACCTCATACTTGTTAGAGTTGCATGCGACAAGCCATGACGCAGCCCCCCCTAGGAATTTAAAGCTCACCGTCAGTGCAACTGCTGCCAAAGGCAGCAGTTGCACTTTGGATTTTGCAGCCAAGTTTGACCTTGTTTTCAAAACTTCAGCTATATATCTCACATAAATCCGACAACTTGTTTTATCAATGGATATATCTTTAACTGAAATCAATTGTCTCACATAAATTCAAGAAATTATTAAACAATGCTCATCTTTATGTTGCCTATGCTGCAAAATTTTACTTCCAAACACTGACGTTATTTGTCAAACCAAAGTGCTTGCATTTCCTCAAATCATCTAGCTGATCTTATGAAAACCGGGTCCTTCCCAGGTATCTTAATTTGTCTTTAAATTAGACTAGAATAGCTGGGACGGTTATATTTTGTCAGTAACTAGACTCTAACCTTTCCATTGACAACATCTTTTAATTTAAGAAGTGAGTGTCATTGCCATTTGGCAACTTGTGACTTGAACTTAGAAATTTAAACAAAAAATGTATATGTGTGAGAAAAAGGCTAATATCATCAGCCATTAAGGCAGTTAAGGCCATTAATATATCTGCTATATTTCGAACTAATCTTTCAAACTTCACTAAGGTGACTTCAGAAGAAGTAATATTTCATATCCCATGAAAGACTTATTGCCTTACCCAACACCTGGAGATTTCCTTCCCTCACCCTCCCATAGAGAGGTCTATTGACTTGTTTTGGCTATGGACTAACACCTCATACTTGTTAGAGTTGCATGCGACAAGCCATGACGCAGCCCCCCCTAGGAATTTAAAGCTCACCGTCAGTGCAACTGCTGCCAAAGGCAGCAGTTGCACTTTGGATTTTGCAGCCAAGTTTGACCTTGTTTTCAAAACTTCAGCTATATATCTCACATAAATCCAACAACTTGTTTTATCAATGGATATCTTTAACTGTATTTGAGACCCTATAGGTCATCATTTACTTCCCTCATCCTCCCATAGAGAGGTCTATTGACTTGTTTTGGCTATGGACTAACACCTCATACTTGTTAGAGTTGCATGCGACAAGCCATGACGCAGCCCCCCCTAGGAATTTAAAGCTCACCGTCAGTGCAACTGCTGCCAAAGGCAGCAGTTGCACTTTGGATTTTGCAGCCAAGTTTGACCTTGTTTTCAAAACTTCAGCTATATATCTCACATAAATCCGACAACTTGTTTTATCAATGGATATATCTTTAACTGAAATCAATTGTCTCACATAAATTCAAGAAATTATTAAACAATGCTCATCTTTATGTTGCCTATGCTGCCAAATTTTACTTCCAAACACTGACGTTATTTGTCAAACCAAAGTGCTTGCATTTCCTCAAATCATCTAGCTGATCTTATGAAAACCGGGTCCTTCCCAGGTATCTTAATTTGTCTTTAAATTAGACTAGAATAGCTGGGACGGTTATATTTTGTCAGTAACTAGACTCTAACCTTTCCATTGACAACATCTTTTAATTTAAGAAGTGAGTGTCATTGCCATTTGGCAACTTGTGACTTGAACTTAGAAATTTAAACAAAAAATGTATATGTGTGAGAAAAAGGCTAATATCATCAGCCATTAAGGCAGTTAAGGCCATTAATATATCTGCTATATTTCGAACTAATCTTTCAAACTTCACTAAGGTGACTTCAGAAGAAGTAATATTTCATATCCCATGAAAGACTTATTGCCTTACCCAACACCTGGAGATTTCCTTCCCTCACCCTCCCATAGAGAGGTCTATTGACTTGTTTTGGCTATGGACTAACACCTCATACTTGTTAGAGTTGCATGCGACAAGCCATGACGCAGCCCCCCCTAGGAATTTAAAGCTCACCGTCAGTGCAACTGCTGCCAAAGGCAGCAGTTGCACTTTGGATTTTGCAGCCAAGTTTGACCTTGTTTTCAAAACTTCAGCTATATATCTCACATAAATCCAACAACTTGTTTTATCAATGGATATCTTTAACTGTATTTGAGACCCTATAGGTCATCATTTACTTCCCTCATCCTCCCATAGAGAGGTCTAGTGACTTGTTTTGGCTATGGACTAACACCTCATACTTGTTAGAGTTGCATGCGACAAGCCATGACGCAGCCCCCCCTAGGAATTTAAAGCTCACCGTCAGTGCAACTGCTGCCAAAGGCAGCAGTTGCACTTTGGATTTTGCAGCCAAGTTTGACCTTGTTTTCAAAACTTTAGCTATATATCTCACATAAATCCGACAACTTGTTTTATCAATGGATATATCTTTAACTGAAATCAATTGTCTCACATAAATTCAAGAAATTATTAAACAATGCTCATCTTTATGTTGCCTATGCTGCCAAATTTTACTTCCAAACACTGACGTTATTTGTCAAACCAAAGTGCTTGCATTTCCTCAAATCATCTAGCTGATCTTATGAAAACCGGGTCCTTCCCAGGTATCTTAATTTGTCTTTAAATTAGACTAGAATAGCTGGGACGGTTATATTTTGTCAGTAACTAGACTCTAACCTTTCCATTGACAACATCTTTTAATTTAAGAAGTGAGTGTCATTGCCATTTGGCAACTTGTGACTTGAACTTAGAAATTTAAACAAAAAATGTATATGTGTGAGAAAAAGGCTAATATCATCAGCCATTAAGGCAGTTAAGGCCATTAATATATCTGCTATATTTCGAACTAATCTTTCAAACTTCACTAAGGTGACTTCAGAAGAAGTAATATTTCATATCCCATGAAAGACTTATTGCCTTACCCAACACCTGGAGATTTCCTTCCCTCACCCTCCCATAGAGAGGTCTATTGACTTGTTTTGGCTATGGACTAACACCTCATACTTGTTAGAGTTGCATGCGACAAGCCATGACGCAGCCCCCCCTAGGAATTTAAAGCTCACCGTCAGTGCAACTGCTGCCAAAGGCAGCAGTTGCACTTTGGATTTTGCAGCCAAGTTTGACCTTGTTTTCAAAACTTCAGCTATATATCTCACATAAATCCAACAACTTGTTTTATCAATGGATATCTTTAACTGTATTTGAGACCCTATAGGTCATCATTTACTTCCCTCATCCTCCCATAGAGAGGTCTAGTGACTTGTTTTGGCTATGGACTAACACCTCATACTTGTTAGAGTTGCATGCGACAAGCCATGACGCAGCCCCCCTAGGAATTTAAAGCTCACCGTCAGTGCAACTGCTGCCAAAGGCAGCAGTTGCACTTTGGATTTTGCAGCCAAGTTTGACCTTGTTTTCAAAACTTCAGCTATATATCTCACATAAATCCGACAACTTGTTTTATCAATGGATATATCTTTAACTGAAATCAATTGTCTCACATAAATTCAAGAAATTATTAAACAATGCTCATCTTTATGTTGCCTATGCTGCCAAATTTTACTTCCAAACACTGACGTTATTTGTCAAACCAAAGTGCTTGCATTTCCTCAAATCATCTAGCTGATCTTATGAAAACCGGGTCCTTCCCAGGTATCTTAATTTGTCTTTAAATTAGACTAGAATAGCTGGGACGGTTATATTTTGTCAGTAACTAGACTCTAACCTTTCCATTGACAACATCTTTTAATTTAAGAAGTGAGTGTCATTGCCATTTGGCAACTTGTGACTTGAACTTAGAAATTTAAACAAAAAATGTATATGTGTGAGAAAAAGGCTAATATCATCAGCCTTTAAGGCAGTTAAGGCCATTAATATATCTGCTATATTTCGAACTAATCTTTCAAACTTCACTAAGGTGACTTCAGAAGAAGTAATATTTCATATCCCATGAAAGACTTATTGCCTTACCCAACACCTGGAGATTTCCTTCCTTCACCCTCCCATAGAGAGGTCTATTGACTTGGTTTGGCTATGGACTAACACCTCATACTTGTTAGAGTTGCATGCGACAAGCCATGACGCAGCCCCCCCTAGGAATTTAAAGCTCACCGTCAGTGCAATTGCTGCCAAAGGCAGCAGATGAACTTTGGATTTTGCGGCCAAGTTTGACCTTGTTTTCAAAACTTCAGCTATATATCTCACATAAATCCGACAACTTGTTTTATCAATGGATATATCTTTAACTGAAATCAATTGTCTCACATAAATTCAAGAAATTATTAAACAATGCTCATCTTTATGTTGCCTATGCTGCAAAATTTTACTTCCAAACACTGACGTTATTTGTCAAACCAAAGTGCTTCCATTTCCTCAAATCATCTAGCTGATCTTATGAAAACCGGGTCCTTCCCAGGTTTCTTAATTTGTCTTTAAATTAGACTAGAATAGCTGGGACGGTTATATTTTGTCAGTAACTAGACTCTAACCTTTCCATTGACAACATCTTTTAATTTAAGAAGTCAGTGTCATTGCCATTTGGCAACTTGTGACTTGAACCTAGAAATTTAAACAAAAAATGTATATGTGTGAGAAAAGGGCTAATATCATCAGCCATTAAGGCAGTTAAGGCCATTAATATGTCTGCTATATTTCGAACTAATCTTTCAAACTTCACTAAGGTGACTTCAGAAGAAGTAATATTTCATATCCCATGAAAGACTTATTGCCTTACCCAACACCTGGAGATTTCCTTCCCTCAACCTCCCATAGAGAGGTCTATTGACTTGTTTTTGCTATGGACTAACACCTCATACTTGTTAAAGTTGCATGCGACAAGCCATGACGCAGCCCCCCCTAGGAATTTAAAGCTCACCGTCAGTGCAACTGCTGCCAAAGGCAGCAGTTGCACTTTGGATTTTGCAGCCAAGTTTGACCTTGTTTTCAAAACTTCAGCTATATATCTCACATAAATCCAACAACTTGTTTTATCAATGGATATCTTTAACTGTATTTGAGACCCTATAGGTCATCATTTACTTCCCTCATCCTCCCATAGAGAGGTGTAGTGACTTGTTTTGGCTATGGACTAACACCTCATACTTGTTAGAGTTGCATGCGACAAGCCATGACGCAGCCCCCGCCTAGGAATTTAAAGCTCCAAAGGCAGCAGTTGCACTTTGGATTTTGCAGCCAAGTTTGACCTTGTTTTCAAAACTTCAGCTATATATCTCACATAAATCCAACAACTTGTTTTATCAATGGATATCTTTAACTGTATTTGAGACCCTATAGGTCATCATTTACTTCCCTCATCCTCCCATAGAGAGGTCTAGTGACTTGTTTTGGCTTTGGACTAACACCTCATACTTGTTAGAGTTGCATGCGACAAGCCATGACGCAGCCCCCCCTAGGAATTTAAAGCTCACCGTCAGTGCAACTGCTGCCAAAGGCAGCAGTTGCACTTTGGATTTTGCAGCCAAGTTTGACCTTGTTTTCAAAACTTCAGCTATATATCTCACATAAATCCAACAACTTGTTTTATCAATGGATATCTTTAACTGTATTTGAGACCCTATAGGTCATCATTTACTTCCCTCATCCTCCCATAGAGAGGTGTAGTGACTTGTTTTGGCTATGGACTAACACCTCATACTTGTTAGAGTTGCATGCGACAAGCCATGACGCAGCCCCCGCCTAGGAATTTAAAGCTCCAAAGGCAGCAGTTGCACTTTGGATTTTGCAGCCAAGTTTGACCTTGTTTTCAAAACTTCAGCTATATATCTCACATAAATCCAACAACTTGTTTTATCAATATATCTTTAACTGTATTTGAGACCCTAGAGGTCATCATTTACTTCCCTCATCCTCCCATAGGGAGGTCTAGTGACTTGTTTTGGCTATGGACTAACACCTCATACTTGCTAGAGTTGCATGCGAGAAGCCATGACGCAGCCCCCCCTAGGAATTTAAAGCTCACCGTCAGTGCAACTGCTGCCAAAGGCAGCAGTTGCACTTTGGATTCTGCAGCCAAGTTTGACCTTGTTTTCAAAACTTCAGCTATATATCTCACATAAATCCGACAACTTGTTTTATCAATGGATATATCTTTAACTGAAATCAATTGTCTTACATAAATTCAAGAAATTATTAAACAATGCTCATCTTTATGTTGCCTATGTTGCAAAATTTTACTTCCAAACACTGACGTTATTTGTCAAACCAAAGTGCTTCAATTTCCTCAAATCATCTAGCTGATCTTATGAAAACCGGGTCCTTCCCAGGTATCTTAATTTGTCTTTAAATTAGACTAGAATAGCTGGGACGGTTATATTTTGTCAGTAACTAGACTCTAACCTTTCCATTGACAACATCTTTTAATTTAAGAAGTGAGTGTCATTGCCATTTGGCAACTTGTGACTTGAACTTAGAAATTTAAACAAAAAATGTATATGTGTGAGAAAAAGGCTAATATCATCAGCCATTAAGGCAGTTAAGGCCATTAATATATCTGCTATATTTCGAACTAATCTTTCAAACTTCACTAAGGTGACTTCAGAAGAAGTAATATTTCATATCCCATGAAAGACTTATTGCCTTACCCAACACCTGGAGATTTCCTTCCCTCACCCTCCCATAGAGAGGTCTATTGACTTGTTTTGGCTATGGACTAACACCTCATACTTGTTAGAGTTGCATGCGACAAGCCATGACGCAGCCCCCCCTAGGAATTTAAAGCTCACCGTCAGTGCAACTGCTGCCAAAGGCAGCAGTTGCACTTTGGATTTTGCAGCCAAGTTTGACCTTGTTTTCAAAACTTCAGCTATATATCTCACATAAATCCGACAACTTGTTTTATCAATGGATATATCTTTAACTGAAATCAATTGTCTCACATAAATTCAAGAAATTATTAAACAATGCTCATCTTTATGTTGCCTATGCTGCCAAATTTTACTTCCAAACACTGACGTTATTTGTCAAACCAAAGTGCTTGCATTTCCTCAAATCATCTAGCTGATCTTATGAAAACCGGGTCCTTCCCAGGTATCTTAATTTGTCTTTAAATTAGACTAGAATAGCTGGGACGGTTATATTTTGTCAGTAACTAGACTCTAACCTTTCCATTGACAACATCTTTTAATTTAAGAAGTGAGTGTCATTGCCATTTGGCAACTTGTGACTTGAACTTAGAAATTTAAACAAAAAATGTATATGTGTGAGAAAAAGGCTAATATCATCAGCCATTAAGGCAGTTAAGGCCATTAATATATCTGCTATATTTCGAACTAATCTTTCAAACTTCACTAAGGTGACTTCAGAAGAAGTAATATTTCATATCCCATGAAAGACTTATTGCCTTACCCAACACCTGGAGATTTCCTTCCCTCACCCTCCCATAGAGAGGTCTATTGACTTGTTTTGGCTATGGACTAACACCTCATACTTGTTAGAGTTGCATGCGACAAGCCATGACGCAGCCCCCCCTAGGAATTTAAAGCTCACCGTCAGTGCAACTGCTGCCAAAGGCAGCAGTTGCACTTTGGATTTTGCAGCCAAGTTTGACCTTGTTTTCAAAACTTCAGCTATATATCTCACATAAATCCAACAACTTGTTTTATCAATGGATATCTTTAACTGTATTTGAGACCCTATAGGTCATCATTTACTTCCCTCATCCTCCCATAGAGAGGTCTAGTGACTTGTTTTGGCTATGGACTAACACCTCATACTTGTTAGAGTTGCATGCGACAAGCCATGACGCAGCCCCCCCTAGGAATTTAAAGCTCACCGTCAGTGCAACTGCTGCCAAAGGCAGCAGTTGCACTTTGGATTTTGCAGCCAAGTTTGACCTTGTTTTCAAAACTTCAGCTATATATCTCACATAAATCCGACAACTTGTTTTATCAATGGATATATCTTTAACTGAAATCAATTGTCTCACATAAATTCAAGAAATTATTAAACAATGCTCATCTTTATGTTGCCTATGCTGCCAAATTTTACTTCCAAACACTGACGTTATTTGTCAAACCAAAGTGCTTGCATTTCCTCAAATCATCTAGCTGATCTTATGAAAACCGGGTCCTTCCCAGGTATCTTAATTTGTCTTTAAATTAGACTAGAATAGCTGGGACGGTTATATTTTGTCAGTAACTAGACTCTAACCTTTCCATTGACAACATCTTTTAATTTAAGAAGTGAGTGTCATTGCCATTTGGCAACTTGTGACTTGAACTTAGAAATTTAAACAAAAAATGTATATGTGTGAGAAAAAGGCTAATATCATCAGCCATTAAGGCAGTTAAGGCCATTAATATATCTGCTATATTTCGAACTAATCTTTCAAACTTCACTAAGGTGACTTCAGAAGAAGTAATATTTCATATCCCATGAAAGACTTATTGCCTTACCCAACACCTGGAGATTTCCTTCCTTCACCCTCCCATAGAGAGGTCTATTGACTTGGTTTGGCTATGGACTAACACCTCATACTTGTTAGAGTTGCATGCGACAAGCCATGACGCAGCCCCCCCTAGGAATTTAAAGCTCACCGTCAGTGCAACTGCTGCCAAAGGCAGCAGATGAACTTTGGATTTTGCGGCCAAGTTTGACCTTGTTTTCAAAACTTCAGCTATATATCTCACATAAATCCGACAACTTGTTTTATCAATGGATATATCTTTAACTGAAATCAATTGTCTCACATAAATTCAAGAAATTATTAAACAATGCTCATCTTTATGTTGCCTATGCTGCAAAATTTTACTTCCAAACACTGACGTTATTTGTCAAACCAAAGTGCTTGCATTTCCTCAAATCATCTAGCTGATCTTATGAAAACCGGGTCCTTCCCAGGTATCTTAATTTGTCTTTAAATTAGACTAGAATAGCTGGGACGGTTATATTTTGTCAGTAACTAGACTCTAACCTTTCCATTGACAACATCTTTTAATTTAAGAAGTCAGGGTCATTGCCATTTGGCAACTTGTGACTTGAACCTAGAAATTTAAACAAAAAATGTATATGTGTGAGAAAAGGGCTAATATCATCAGCCATTAAGGCAGTTAAGGCCATTAATATGTCTGCTATATTTCGAACTAATCTTTCAAACTTCACTAAGGTGACTTCAGAAGAAGTAATATTTCATATCCCATGAAAGACTTATTGCCTTACCCAACACCTGGAGATTTCCTTCCCTCACCCTCCCATAGAGAGGTCTATTGACTTGTTTTGGCTATGGACTAACACCTCATACTTGTTAGAGTTGCATGCGACAAGCCATGACGCAGCCCCCCCCTAGGAATTTAAAGCTCACCGTCAGTGCAACTGCTGCCAAAGGCAGCAGTTGCACTTTGGATTTTGCAGCCAAGTTTGACCTTGTTTTCAAAACTTCAGCTATATATCTCACATAAATCCGACAACTTGTTTTATCAATGGATATATCTTTAACTGAAATCAATTGTCTCACATAAATTCAAGAAATTATTAAACAATGCTCATCTTTATGTTGCCTATGCTGCCAAATTTTACTTCCAAACACTGACGTTATTTGTCAAACCAAAGTGCTTGCATTTCCTCAAATCATCTAGCTGATCTTATGAAAACCGGGTCCTTCCCAGGTATCTTAATTTGTCTTTAAATTAGACTAGAATAGCTGGGACGGTTATATTTTGTCAGTAACTAGACTCTAACCTTTCCATTGACAACATCTTTTAATTTAAGAAGTGAGTGTCATTGCCATTTGGCAACTTGTGACTTGAACTTAGAAATTTAAACAAAAAATGTATATGTGTGAGAAAAAGGCTAATATCATCAGCCATTAAGGCAGTTAAGGCCATTAATATATCTGCTATATTTCGAACTAATCTTTCAAACTTCACTAAGGTGACTTCAGAAGAAGTAATATTTCATATCCCATGAAAGACTTATTGCCTTACCCAACACCTGGAGATTTCCTTCCTTCACCCTCCCATAGAGAGGTCTATTGACTTGGTTTGGCTATGGACTAACACCTCATACTTGTTAGAGTTGCATGCGACAAGCCATGACGCAGCCCCCCCTAGGAATTTAAAGCTCACCGTCAGTGCAACTGCTGCCAAAGGCAGCAGATGAACTTTGGATTTTGCGGCCAAGTTTGACCTTGTTTTCAAAACTTCAGCTATATATCTCACATAAATCCGACAACTTGTTTTATCAATGGATATATCTTTAACTGAAATCAATTGTCTCACATAAATTCAAGAAATTATTAAACAATGCTCATCTTTATGTTGCCTATGCTGCAAAATTTTACTTCCAAACACTGACGTTATTTGTCAAACCAAAGTGCTTGCATTTCCTCAAATCATCTAGCTGATCTTATGAAAACCGGGTCCTTCCCAGGTATCTTAATTTGTCTTTAAATTAGACTAGAATAGCTGGGACGGTTATATTTTGTCAGTAACTAGACTCTAACCTTTCCATTGACAACATCTTTTAATTTAAGAAGTCAGGGTCATTGCCATTTGGCAACTTGTGACTTGAACCTAGAAATTTAAACAAAAAATGTATATGTGTGAGAAAAGGGCTAATATCATCAGCCATTAAGGCAGTTAAGGCCATTAATATGTCTGCTATATTTCGAACTAATCTTTCAAACTTCACTAAGGTGACTTCAGAAGAAGTAATATTTCATATCCCATGAAAGACTTATTGCCTTACCCAACACCTGGAGATTTCCTTCCCTCACCCTCCCATAGAGAGGTCTATTGACTTGTTTTGGCTATGGACTAACACCTCATACTTGTTAGAGTTGCATGCGACAAGCCATGACGCAGCCCCCCCCTAGGAATTTAAAGCTCACCGTCAGTGCAACTGCTGCCAAAGGCAGCAGTTGCACTTTGGATTTTGCAGCCAAGTTTGACCTTGTTTTCAAAACTTCAGCTATATATCTCACATAAATCCGACAACTTGTTTTATCAATGGATATATCTTTAACTGAAATCAATTGTCTCACATAAATTCAAGAAATTATTAAACAATGCTCATCTTTATGTTGCCTATGCTGCCAAATTTTACTTCCAAACACTGACGTTATTTGTCAAACCAAAGTGCTTGCATTTCCTCAAATCATCTAGCTGATCTTATGAAAACCGGGTCCTTCCCAGGTATCTTAATTTGTCTTTAAATTAGACTAGAATAGCTGGGACGGTTATATTTTGTCAGTAACTAGACTCTAACCTTTCCATTGACAACATCTTTTAATTTAAGAAGTGAGTGTCATTGCCATTTGGCAACTTGTGACTTGAACTTAGAAATTTAAACAAAAAATGTATATGTGTGAGAAAAAGGCTAATATCATCAGCCATTAAGGCAGTTAAGGCCATTAATATATCTGCTATATTTCGAACTAATCTTTCAAACTTCACTAAGGTGACTTCAGAAGAAGTAATATTTCATATCCCATGAAAGACTTATTGCCTTACCCAACACCTGGAGATTTCCTTCCTTCACCCTCCCATAGAGAGGTCTATTGACTTGGTTTGGCTATGGACTAACACCTCATACTTGTTAGAGTTGCATGCGACAAGCCATGACGCAGCCCCCCCTAGGAATTTAAAGCTCACCGTCAGTGCAACTGCTGCCAAAGGCAGCAGATGAACTTTGGATTTTGCGGCCAAGTTTGACCTTGTTTTCAAAACTTCAGCTATATATCTCACATAAATCCGACAACTTGTTTTATCAATGGATATATCTTTAACTGAAATCAATTGTCTCACATAAATTCAAGAAATTATTAAACAATGCTCATCTTTATGTTGCCTATGGTGCAAAATTTTACTTCCAAACACTGACGTTATTTGTCAAACCAAAGTGCTTGCATTTCCTCAAATCATCTAGCTGATCTTATGAAAACCGGGTCCTTCCCAGGTATCTTAATTTGTCTTTAAATTAGACTAGAATAGCTGGGACGGTTATATTTTGTCAGTAACTAGACTCTAACCTTTCCATTGACAACATCTTTTAATTTAAGAAGTCAGTGTCATTGCCATTTGGCAACTTGTGACTTGAACCTAGAAATTTAAACAAAAAATGTATATGTGTGAGAAAAGGGCTAATATCATCAGCCATTAAGGCAGTTAAGGCCATTAATATGTCTGCTATATTTCGAACTAATCTTTCAAACTTCACTAAGGTGACTTCAGAAGAAGTAATATTTCATATCCCATGAAAGACTTATTGCCTTACCCAACACCTGGAGATTTCCTTCCCTCAACCTCCCATAGAGAGGTCTATTGACTTGTTTTTGCTATGGACTAACACCTCATACTTGTTAGAGTTGCATGCGACAAGCCATGACGCAGCCCCCCCTAGGAATTTAAAGCTCACCGTCAGTGCAACTGCTGCCAAAGGCAGCAGTTGCACTTTGGATTTTGCAGCCAAGTTTGACCTTGTTTTCAAAACTTCAGCTATATATCTCACATAAATCCAACAACTTGTTTTATCAATGGATATCTTTAACTGTATTTGAGACCCTATAGGTCATCATTTACTTCCCTCATCCTCCCATAGAGAGGTGTAGTGACTTGTTTTGGCTATGGACTAACACCTCATACTTGTTAGAGTTGCATGCGACAAGCCATGACGCAGCCCCCGCCTAGGAATTTAAAGCTCCAAAGGCAGCAGTTGCACTTTGGATTTTGCAGCCAAGTTTGACCTTGTTTTCAAAACTTCAGCTATATATCTCACATAAATCCAACAACTTGTTTTATCAATGGATATCTTTAACTGTATTTGAGACCCTATAGGTCATCATTTACTTCCCTCATCCTCCCATAGAGAGGTCTAGTGACTTGTTTTGGCTTTGGACTAACACCTCATACTTGTTAGAGTTGCATGCGACAAGCCATGACGCAGCCCCCCCTAGGAATTTAAAGCTCACCGTCAGTGCAACTGCTGCCAAAGGCAGCAGTTGCACTTTGGATTTTGCAGCCAAGTTTGACCTTGTTTTCAAAACTTCAGCTATATATCTCACATAAATCCAACAACTTGTTTTATCAATGGATATCTTTAACTGTATTTGAGACCCTATAGGTCATCATTTACTTCCCTCATCCTCCCATAGAGAGGTGTAGTGACTTGTTTTGGCTATGGACTAACACCTCATACTTGTTAGAGTTGCATGCGACAAGCCATGACGCAGCCCCCGCCTAGGAATTTAAAGCTCCAAAGGCAGCAGTTGCACTTTGGATTTTGCAGCCAAGTTTGACCTTGTTTTCAAAACTTCAGCTATATATCTCACATAAATCCAACAACTTGTTTTATCAATGGATATCTTTAACTGTATTTGAGACCCTATAGGTCATCATTTACTTCCCTCACCCTCCCATATAGAGGTCTAGTGACTTGTTTTTGCTATGGACTAACACCTCATACTTGTTAAAGTTGCATGCGACAAGCCATGACGCAGCCCCCCCTAGGAATTTAAAGCTCACCGTCAGTGCAACTGCTGCCAAAGGCAGCAGTTGCACTTTGGATTTTGCAGTCAAGTTTGACCTTGTTTTCAAAACTTCAGCTATATATCTCACATAAATCCGACAACTTGTTTTATCAATGGATATATCTTTAACTGAAATCAATTGTCTCACATAAATTAAAGAAATTATTAAACAATGCTCATCTTTATGTTGCCTATGCTGCCAAATTTTACTTCCAAACACTGACGTTATTTCTCAAACCAAAGTGCTTGCATTTCCTCAAATCATCTAGCTGATCTTATGAAAACCGGGTCCTTCCCAGGTATCTTAATTTGTCTTTAAATTAGACTAGAATAGCTGGGACGGTTATATTTTGTCAGTAACTAGACTCTAACCTTTCCATTGACAACATCTTTTAATTTAAGAAGTCAGTGTCATTGCCATTTGGCAACTTGTGACTTGAACTTAGAAATTTAAACAAAAAATGTATATGTGTGAGAAAAAGGCTAATATCATCAGCCATTAAGGCAGTTAAGGCCATTAATATATCTGCTATATTTCGAACTAATCTTTCAAACTTCACTAAGGTGACTTCAGAAGAAGTAATATTTCATATCCCATGAAAGACTTATTGCCTTACCCAACACCTGGAGATTTCCTTCCTTCACCCTCCCATAGAGAGGTCTATTGACTTGGTTTGGCTATGGACTAACACCTCATACTTGTTAGAGTTGCATGCGACAAGTAATGACGCAGCCCCCCCTAGGAATTTAAAGCTCAACGCCAGTGCAACTGCTGCAAAATGCAGCAGTTGCACTTTGGATTTTGCAGCCAAGTTTGACCTTGTTTTCAAAACCTCGGCTATATACCTCACATAAATCCAACAACTTGTTTTATCAATGGATATCTTTAACTGTATTTGAGACCCTATAGGTCATCATTTACTTCCCTCATCCTCCCATAGAGAGGTCTAGTGACTTGTTTTGGCTATGGACTAACACCTCATACTTGTTAGAGTTGCATGCGACAAGCCATGACGCAGCCCCCCCTAGGAATTTAAAGCTCACCGTCAGTGCAACTGCTGCCAAAGGCAGCAGATGAACTTTGGATTTTGCGGCCAAGTTTGACCTTGTTTTCAAAACTTCAGCTATATATCTCACATAAATCCGACAACTTGTTTTATCAATGGATATATCTTTAACTGAAATCAATTGTCTCACGTAAATTCAAGAAATTATTAAAAAATGCTCATCTTTATGTTGCCTATGCTGCCAAATTTTACTTCCAAACACTGACGTTATTTGTCAAACCAAAGTGCTTGCATTTCCTCAAATCATCTAGCTGATCTTATGAAAACCGGGTCCTTTCCAGGTATTTTAATTTGTCTTTAAATTAGACTAGAATAGCTGGGACGGTTATATTTTGTCAGTAACTAGACTCTAACCTTTCCATTGACAACATCTTTTAATTTAAGAAGTCAGTGTCATTGCCATTTGGCAACTTGTGACTTGAACCTAGAAATTTAAACAAAAATTGTATATGTGTGAGAAAAAGGCTAATATCATCAGCCATTAAGGCAGTTAAGGCCATTAATATGTCTGCTATATTTCGAACTAATCTTTCAAACTTCACTAAGGTGACTTCAGAAGAAGTAATATTTCATATCCCATGAAAGACTTATTGCCTTACCCAACACCTGGAGATTTCCTTCCCTCACCCTCCCGTAGAGAGGTCTATTGACTTGTTTTGGCTATGGACTAACACCTCATACTTGTTAGAGTTGCATGCGACAAGCCATGACGCAGCCCCCCCTAGGAATTTAAAGCTCACCGACAGTGTTTGGAAGCAGTTGCACTTTGGATTTTGCAGCCAAGTTTGACCTTGTTTTCAAAACTTCAGCTATATATATATATATATATATATGTACATCCTGTGCCCAAGTTCAGGAGTTGCCATAAAGCCATTATGGTGACAACCGGGAGGGCACATTGTATACATATTGTATTATATATATATATATATATAGATACGTAGACTTGAACTAGGTCAAAAACATTTATTTGCTACTCCGAGTTTCATGCTTCTCACGAAGCAATCATCAGGCAACATATATATATATATATATATATATATATATATATATATATATATATATATATATATATATATATATATATATATATATATTTATATTTATATATATATATATAACTGCAGACAGTACTGTTTCGGCCTTCTGGGCCTCATCAGTGCAGTGCTGATGTCTGGGATGGAGGTTAAGCTTATAAAGCCACCCCAAATGTCCCACACATGTGGTACATCTAAGCCATGCCAGAGTGCTCAAACTAGCGAGCTAGTGAGCATGCGCAATTGCTAGCGGCAATGACTCATCCCAGTAGAGTGCTCAATTTGGACATGAAAGCAAAAGCTTTGTAATGCCAAAGAGCTATATATATATATATATATATATTATTTATTTATTTATTTTTTCTATGCAAGACTAAGGATTAGCCGGAAAAGTCTGGCTTTTCGGGAAAATCAATCTAAAAATGACTTAGTCTGTAAAAACACCGTTCCCCGAATACATTGAAGTTAAACGTTCCAAATCATGGCTTCTGTTTAAGGACAGCTGCTACTAATTCAAAGGTACTTTTGCGCGGTTGTATGAATACGGGGAAAAAGCAGAATTTAACAAGTGTTATTGAAATCTAACTTGAAAATGAGGGTAACCCCGCATTTTTCAAACATGATTAATAAACAATATTGTTAATAAGCTTTAAAATACAAAACAATGTATGGCGTTCCTTTCCAGATTGAGGCTTAATTATCTCTGAAAAATGTGTGGCTATCCCCAATTTTCTTTTTGGATACCAAAACCACTTGCTAAGTTCGATTCTCCGCGTAGTTTTAGCCGCGCAAAAATATCCCTGCATTAGTAAGCAATACCGATAGGAAACCCAACTATCTGGAGATGCGCAGAACGTATGCGCAATAACAATAGTAGACACCGTCCTTAAGCCGATGCATCTTTTCAAATACAGTGAAACCTCTCCTTTGGTTCACCTTTATTCAGGGTATGACATCTCCATTTAGTGGACACAGAATTTGGTCCCGAAAAATGTTCACACATTAATCTTTGTATCCATTACCTCCAGTAAAGGTACATCTCTATTCAGGGGACACGTGCCCTGGTCCTGAGGACGTCTCTTGAATGGATGTTCTACTGTACTCAACATATTCTGTTGACATTACCCAGAATGCCCTTTTGGTTCATGATAATCTCCAAATGCACGAGTCTAATAGTGGAACACAGGCGTCTCGACACGTGTCTTGTACATCTCTCTGGTTTTTTTTTTTTTTCTCTTAGCTCTTGATTTCACTTGTTTAGTAGCTTATCTCGATGTAAATTCTGTTCTGAAGGCAAGGTTAGTACTTGAGCAACGTTTTAAAAATGTTTTAAACGTGACTTGGGCAAGATTTGCGCACAGGGTTCTACTTCATTATACACCCGTTCCATTGCTTCAAGGAAACAATAGCGATGACAATAGATGTCTTTTAGGACTGTGGCGCTTTGTTCTTTCTTCTTAGAGGTTTTTTTTTTCTAAGTCTAAATAGACTTTGCCGGACTGTGGCGCTTTGTTCTTTCTTCTTAGAGGTTTTTTTTTTTTTCTAAGTCTAAATAGACTTTGAAAAAACCGGTGGAACTTCTGACTGAAATACGAAAAATCGAACATGTCTTCCTGCAAATTCGGCACTTTTCCTGCAATAAACAAGTTTAGGCGATGGTTAACTGTGAGATGATGTTAGCCTTTGTCTTGAGGCAATTGTAAGTTTTCCGGCCACAGGTAGCTAGGGCTAATATTTTTTCAAGGAAAGTTCACTGTCATAAAATTATGTGTTCCCGCGGATGGAAGGCTATGGTCGGTTATCCATTGCAGTTTTTTCTTGAGCATCGCGAAACAGATCCATCTCCTGATGCACTTTGTCTTTGCCAACTGACTGCGTTTCCATTCAGGTTTTGAACACGGAATACGAAAGTAAATTGTTTTCTTTGCATCGCTCGGGATAGGCTATAAAGTCTCCCAGCATAACAATAACGTATTGTTTGGGAATTTGACGAATTTTATCAACAACCAGTTGAGAGTACTCAAAGAAATCATCAAGGGAAACACTGTGATTATCACGCGGCCTGTAACAAACCCCACAGAGAATATCAAGGTGTTTGATGCGGAATTCAATCCAGAGAAATTCCACGGCCACAAGTTCCAAATCTAATCTACGCTTGACCACAAGAGAGTTAACCGTGAAAAATGCAACACTGCCAGCTACTCCCCGGCTGGTGCCTGTCAAGCCGGATAATAGGGCCGTATCCCGGAATTTATAAACAATCACTGGACACTCGATCGCTGAGCCATATTTCGGTGACTGCAAGAACATCAAACCCATTCTTCTCCACCAGTTCAGAAATCTCATCAGCCCTATTCAAACTTCTAGCATTTAAATGTCATCAGCCCTATTCAAACTTCTAGCATTTAAATGTCCGAATTTGAAAAAAAGGTCCTGGATTTAGTTCAACATCGTTTGACAAAGAAATTCTCGGAACAATACAGAGAGTGATCCATAAGAAAATTTGAGCAGTGTCCGCGCGGTTCAGAGAATAAACAAACTTTACACAGCGTATCTGAAAATAATTAAAGAGCCCAATAGCCGCTCTGAATGCCTCTAAACTAACACCATTATCATAAATTACAAGAAAATAAAGCCTTACCTCTTGCTGCATGCTACCATAAAAGCAGAAGCAAACCGCGTCACTTTCTTCGACTTTTCTCTTCTTCTTGCTTATCTCAAATTCCTTTAATTCTTTGAAGGATTTTCCTCACTCGCCGCCACTGAGGGGTGTTGTCTTTGGATTCTTTCGGCAGCTCCCGCTAATGGCTCTTAGCAGTGTTGTTCTTTCTCTCCCTTTTGCCCTCAGGCTTTCGTTCTTCAACCCTTTGCTTTTCCTGTTCGTCAACAAACCACTTCAGCAATCAACCAACGCCCACGACTTAACATCTATATATAGTTAACTAATTCATTCAAATTACGACTACAAGCAATGACTACATTACAACACTTAGAAATTCTATAACACTATATCGGATAATGCATAATACACTAGGGAATCGTACAATTGGTAATTAACACTCACACTAACGAACAATACGAGTGGCTAAAACTATCTACAAACTGGTGACACAAAAAAAGTCATTACGTGGCAGACGCCATCTTGGACTAGCTGGCCGACGGGCACATCGCCTCGATCTGACTGTGAATCTGTCATGCGTCGACATCGGGTTCGTATCGCAATGCTCGCATCTCCAAATCAAAGGGGAAAAATTCCTCATATTTCTACGTTTTTTGCAGTAGTGGGTGTTCGTTGCTCAGTCGTTTTCTTCGCAGTTTTTTCAAAGGTAATTGAAGTTGTGTTGATTTATTCGAAGTATCACTTGCTGATATGACTAAAGCTACTTACCAGAACATCAGAAAGCTGTGAAGTGATGTGTTTTGTGGGAAACCGACACTGCCAATTCGCCCTTGCACGGCAATTTTCGTGCCGGCAACGATGCCGAGTAGTCATTTGTCAACTCGGCTGCTTTTCACAGGAGATTAAAGTTCTCTCTGCGTACTGTCTGAAAAAACCCCACAAGTCCACGTTCCCTGAATATTTATGGCAATCAGTACAATAATAAAAATAATGTTATTTTACTAGAAATAGAACGCAC
Source organism: Montipora foliosa (assembly GCF_036669935.1). Lineage (NCBI taxonomy): Eukaryota > Metazoa > Cnidaria > Anthozoa > Scleractinia > Acroporidae > Montipora > Montipora foliosa. Next base: position 12,066,058 of record NC_090881.1, read on the forward strand.
ATTACTAATCCATGATTACAGCAAGGTCGTGTTCTATTGGCATCAACCGTTTTTAGTTGGTTGGGTTGGTTGAGTTTTTTAGTGTTTTATTCGGAAAAAACCGTTTTCGGTTGGTTTGGTTGATCAAATTTTTCAACCGCTGTCGTTTACGCGGGCCATTTGCAGTCGGCCCACCGTGTTACTTCCCCTGACTTGTAAACGCTGAAAATTCTGGTAATAACTATTCCCGTTTCAACGGAAAACTGTTGGAAAAGTGTTCTATTGGGAAACCTCAACCACTTCAACCTAAACTGGTTGCGGTTAAAACGGTTGATCCCAATAGAACACGACCCTAGTTTTATGCCAGTTTGCTGTTGATCAAGAATGCATTTACCAGATTGCGTGATTTTGTGCTTTCCATGCAAAATTTGAAAATATTTTAAAATTGTTTTCCCAAACTAAACTTTGCCTATTTTGAATGTCCGCTACACCTCTAGTATCCATGAACGTTAAAATAAAGACACATGGTGAAAGTCGTGCTTCTGCTTGGCCTGACGATTGTAAGAATAAATCAGAATATTATCCTTTTGACTTGTGTTGCTCTTTTAAATTTATATATTCAATGTTTATTGAATGCCGGAGAGTCATTCAAAAAAGTTTTGATATTACAGCTTTTCCTACATTTATAGTTTTGTTACACCAGTCGAGAGAACATGGGGCAGTTTTGATTCTTACAGGGCTCGTTAAATTGACCCTAGCGCTAAAAACAGATTTGATCTAATTTTGCAGAAATAAAAGTTGTTTGAAAAAAAAAAAAAAATACGTATCGTTTGTATACTTACTTACGGCTACCAATACACAAAAGAAGAGAAAATGGTTGTGCCGCCGTATGCTTGATTTCGTACGGATTCCGTCTTGATTTCCCTAGTTCGGGTCTCAGTTAACATGAAGTGCATTTCCTTAGCATATGACATACCCGGGAAACCAGAAGAAATGGGAGACTAGATTGAGTCACTTGGCCGGTATTTTATCATCCCACGCAGTCGTTTTTAGGGAACTCATGTTTCACCTCCTCCCCGCAAACGCCTGCTTAACAGAGCGCCACATTCCTTTCCCAGTCTAAGCCAATCACACCGAACTTTCTAAAATCTGGAAAGCTAATCGTGACCTCGAGCGAGCTTTGAGCACCGTGTGCTCCACGCTACAATTTCTAGTTTGAAATAGTATCTAAATGGTAGCAATCCAGGCATTTGTAAAAGGGGCAAAGCGACCTATTCGTCACTTTACCTTTTATGGCAAATCGCTTAGTTATCAATTGGTAGACTGTAGCACGCAAAGCACTTAGTGATCACTGAGGGAGCAAGCTGCATAATTTCTCCGTCCTCTTTGCGTAAACTACTAAAGAAAAAAGTATGAATTGTCGCAGTTTATGCTATCGGTCTTTAATAACCTTACCGCTTCTCCAGGACATCTTGTGGCCGTTGTGTGGGTGAATTTAGGCTGATTTAATGCCGGACCATAACAGATTTAGGTGCAAAAACGAGCTTTGTTGTTGTTCCATGTGGACAATTTCACATCCGTTTACCCTACGTTTGATTGACTGATAACTGTTTCAGATTTCTAACTTGGTCGCGAATGAATTCTCTTTCTCTTTCAACGAATCGGCTCCAGCACTTTAATTTGTTCACAAATTCGCGAGAGAAAGAAACATGCATTAGGATTAATTTTACTTGTAATCGCTTGAAAATAGCTCTATCGATCGTTAGGACGCCCGCGAGTTAAACAATGGAAAAGGAATGTGGCGCTCTGTTTAGCAGGCGTTTGTGAGGAGGAGGTGAAATGCGAGTCCCCTAAAAATGACTGCGTGGGAGGCTACCCGTGTTTTGGACAGTCATACTTTACCACTTCTGGGGGTGTAGGGGGTCTTGGGAGTGTAGAGAAGGCGCAGTGGTGAGAGCACTCGCCTCCCACCTATGTGGCCCAGGTTCGATTCCTCGACTAGGCGTCATATGTGGGTTGAGTTTGTTGGTTCTCTACTCTGCACCGAGAGGTTTTCTCCGGGTACTCTGGTTTTCCCTCTCCTCAAAAATCAACATTTGACTTGATTTGCGTTGATTGTTAATTTCACTTTACAGTGTCCCCAATTAGTGCTCAACCGCTAAAACGACTAGACACTTAAATAAAGTTAAATGAAGTTAAATAATACTTAAATAAAGTTCCTTTCCTTTCCTTTTTTTTTTCCTTCTTTAGACCAACGACAACATGACAATCACGTGCAAAGAAATGAGCAAAACTTGGACTTTAAATCCACGTTTAGTGTTGGAGTCTATGTATAACGTATCGGTTTAGGGGTTGATTTCAAATAATGCAAGTTTTGCATTGTCATCTGTGATCTCATAATAGAGGGTTTTACATGGCCACGTGGAGATACGATAATTCTGCTCTTGTGCTGAAAAATATTTCACGAGTGAACACAGCGAACGAGTGAACTGTTTTTTAACAAGAGGAGAGAAATTTCGTATCGCCAAGCGGCCATGTAATGTTGTTTTTTATTATATTAATAATATACATGAAAAAAATACTCGATTCGGATTGGCTAAGAGCAGTGTAGTTCAGATGTAACACCATTGCAAAAAAGTGTAATACCAGTGCAGATTACACATCAAAATTCTGGATTATAACTGAACAAGAGGGTTTGGTCAGATCCAATCAAAATTTTTTTTTGAAATCAAGCGCACGCCCTGGATGGTGCAATTTATGGCGCAATTTTTCCCTTCTTGCGTGATAGGCATGCGTTTCTTCTGCTTATGTAGTCTGCGTAGCAGTCGTTTAAGGGGAGGGGGTAGAAGACTCCCATTCCTAACCCTATCGCTTGCTACGCAGGCTACTGCTTACCCATCTCGATTTTTTCATGTATATAATTACTAAGTAATCACATGATTTTTCTCGTGCGCTTTGGAATAAATAAGCGCTTGTTAATGTTTTCAAAGACTACAAATTGCACTCGCCCTACGGGCTCGTGAAATTTTGATCCTCTTTCAAAAAACTTACTCGTACCTATTTATTCCAAATTGCACTCGAAATCATGTGATAACCTATTTACAACAATCAAATACCAACCAATTACTATGTAACTATAACAACGGTAATCTTTTCACGTGGGTAGATATCACGTTTTCGCGCGAAAGCTCACCTAGTGTTTCATTCAGTGGTATTTTTAAAATACAAATATACGGGTAGCATACGTAGATCAAAATCGAAAAGAAAAGGAACAAAAAAAACCAAAAACAACAAGCAAACAAGCAAGCAAACGAGGTCCTTTCAAATATTTTGGAAAAGTGCAGATCTTGTGTTGAATTATTCTACACGTATCTTTTGAGACGTCTTATAACGAACGGATGACCACATTCAAATTTACTGAATTATTACCATAATTGCGCGAAACGCAATTTTCAGTAACAATACTTATTTCCCTTAATAGAAATTTAACACGATCGCAAAAGAACCCAGCGTACGTTCACTTAAGTCGAGAAGGGCTGTCAAAATTAATTCGGCTAGTTAACGGTTCAATTCCGGGGAGTCGACTTTCGTAGGCTGGTAGGAGCTGCTTCAAATCCTTAACGTTTTTTTTCTCCTGAAACCTTAGGCCTGACATGCACTGAACATATTCTGTACTGTCAAAGTGCCCGCATTCTGCCAACGTTACTTTGAAAGATCAGACCCCCACATGCATGATAGGTCATCGTCAATTATCTTTTTAATTCCGAGAAATTCATGATTCTAAATTTCGGTGGACAGTTTTTTAATTAAAAAGAAAACCTGAATAATTTCTTGTGTTTACCGCGGAATCATGAAACTCTGAATATTATCTACAGCGAAAAGTTGGGAAAAAGTATAGAAAGAAGGCTAATCACCTCGACATTGTCCGACTGAAGAGTTCTTAATTTGCACTGATTCAACTTAATTCAGTAAGTACATACCTTGTGAGCATTTGCGATTTTTGCAATGCGTGAAATATTTTTGCTAAATCATTTTTATCGGATATGTCAATGACATGATTATGATTTTATTTAAAATTCCCTTTCTCCCTTTCCTCAAATCTCGATGAGATTTGAAACAAGATCAACAACAAAAACACATGCTTCAGTACAGTACAGTCTTAAACCATGCCTGCACTGATCAATAATTGTAATGATTTTGTATCCCTCCGTTAAGAGAAGAATGATAGTGGTATTTCTACTAATGACACCTTCCTTGTCATTTCAAATAATTTCCAAGTTGTTGGGATTGAGGAGCTCACCATAGTCTTAAATAGGGAGCTTACGAAACGAGGCCGACGACGGCTGCGAGGACTTCATTTAAAAATACAAGTTCGCGTTATTCATATCACTACGAGACTATTTCATATCGTTTCGCAAAAAAATTGTGTAGTAACTGTCGTGGAATTAAACTTAAACTGGTATGAGTGGGTTGGAAGCGAAGAGAGAGAACTGAAAATTCATCGTCATGTGCTAACGTCCTCCACAGAACCTTGAATTTGTCGTCGCCATTTAGGAGATGACGGCAAAGAAATGAACCAAAATGTAAAACGCACGTGCAGAGCGTGCAGAGCCACTGTTTTTGCTCACTAAACCTATTGTTTTGTAGCTTCGTCGTTGCCGTCGGCTTCGTTGTTTCGTAAGCTCCCTAACACCAAAGAAAGACGGTGTTAGTGGGACGAGTGGGGGGATTCTCTCAATGACCGGCTGCCAGCAGTTTGACACCCAGTTTTTGCATCCTACAAAACAATTAATGACCCTGCATTACCCGTACGAAAACTTTAGGCCTGACAGGAGCCTTAATTAGGCCTGAATTTTAAGGGCTAACAGCAGCCTCACACGACACTTACTATCAGCGTTACAATTAAGCATGACACGAGCCTTACATTACCGTTGCGTGAGCGTTAAAAAAGGCGCTTTTCTAGCCTGCAAGCAGGCTCTTCCGTTGAAAATGGCGCGCGGTCGAAATATAAGGGCTTGACCAAGCCGACCGCGCGCCATTTTCAACGGAAGAGCCTGCTTGCAGGCTAGCGCTTTTCAGGCTCTTGTAATGTTTTTGTTAGGCTTATGTTATGCTGCTTGTACTCGTATCAATTTGGAAAACCAAAAAAAAAAGTGAAAAAAAATTAAGGCTCGTTGCTGGGCTCATGTTAGGTTGTTTCTTTTGTTGAAATATTGTCGGCCTTATGTAAAACCTGTCATTCGCGATAGGGAAAAAACACGCACGCTCCTTTTCAGCGTGTTAAATGTCTGTCTTCACATTTGGGTATCTCCACGCAAATACTCGGTCAAGCGGAAATTCTTCTTTTTTATGGCGTGACCCCAAAGGGATACACGCTCTCGGCTTCCCTCTCCTTTCCAGAGGCCCAGACTAGATTGCGTAGAGCACAATGGTAATTTTACGGACAAGTTCATATGGCTTGATTGCAGAACATAAACCTATCTGTAAAGCCTTAAAAGTTGGTCACAAGTATCACTTAGCTTTGGATGACTTGAATTGCAGTTAAGCGTCGGAGCAGTTTTGACCGAAAATGTCGTGACTTGGTCTTAACTCCTTGTCAAGTACTTGCCATGGTCGTGATGCACGGACACTCTACTTCTCTTCTGTTGTTGCTTTGTAGTGTGAACAAAATATGCAAATTCAACATGTAGCGCCCTTGCAGCTTCTTGACTGTTGTGAAGCACTCTGAGTCCTCTCACACATCGTTCAGATGGCCGTGAATCCACAACTGCACAGACTTGTATATGTTAAATCCTTTATTCACCTTTTACGGAAGGCGACAATGTAAAATTTGACATGTTTCTCGATATTTAAGGCATTAAATGCAAGCTAAAGGAACACCCAATTGGGTAAGCAAGATTTAAAAAAGCTAAAGGAATATACATCTTCTAACGAACTGTCGATCTTTGTCTTTTGATTGCACGTTACAAGTTTCTGGACTACAATCTCTCAGTAATAGAAAACTGCAAGAATTTCTCCACATTAGTCGGCTTTACCATGGTATCGGATATCAAGCATCATTGTTTAACACAATTCAGAAATAGATTTGCCTCCATCAACTGGAACCAACTAAAGATCCTTTAAAAAGCCCTCTTCGGTAACATCCATTCAAGTCAATATGCAAACATGAGTACGGAAATAGTGTAATAGCTAAATCATCATTATTATTTTCTTTGGCGTTAAATCATGCTTCTAGATGAATTGATTTTTCATGAGCTTACTGAGCTCAAAGTGAGAGGAGATGACAATTTAATCGCGCGTTGAAGTTTCACTCTTCGTAAATCACTTGCTGAGTAAATGTCTCGTTTAATTGTGCTTCAGTTGGCAAAGTTTCCTAGCTTGGCCCTCTTTCCCCCATTCAAGATAAAATGTTGTCAAAATGGAGAGATAAGGGCAGATTATTATTTATTATTTACCACTTTAGTCCGATGATTTTTACTTTTGAAAATTTGGTGGATTCATTGGATCACATTTAGCACTTTGTTTGCTAACACTGCAACTGAGTACTGTCACGGTATTGCACAGTGGATAAATCTGTTTCGTAAGGTGCTACAATAGTACTGCCGATATGTTGTGGGTCAACTCTCACACCAAAACAGTCAGGTTACGGATTTTCCTTGTTAGCGTTCATTTCCCTTCATTCTAATTCAATCAAAGATTAGGTTCATGTGTAAATTCCAAGCATATTTTTTTGAACGGTTTTTTTACGAACAAAAAATTAAAATAGAAACCAAGAACATTTTTCGCGTGGATATAAATACGCAATTGTGATCTAAGATAGCTTGGATGTCTTGATCTTTGTACAACTCATTGTAGATCTTCAACTCAGATCATAAGACTTTACTTACTGGGTCGCGCTTGGTGAATGAAACCTGTTTTCAATGAAATTTGGAGGACATATATTCGCACTCATTCTCCTAATAATCATGTTAAAATTACTTTGCTTACCTTTGCAAAGTGCAACTTTCTCGGATCTAATAGAGATTTGTGGCTATCATGAGTTTGCCAGTTCTTCGGTTGAAAAGTTAACACTGATGTGATGGTAGTAGTTTCTTAAGAAGAAATAGTGCCATTAAGTGGCCTTTTGTGATGTGCTTTTCGAATCAGTGCCCGCAGTGCAGTCCGATCCACGAGCTCCCGTCTGAACATCACACTGGATTGACTGGAACAATTAAACTTTCTTTTAAATTGTCCTTTCTTCTTGTCTGCACTCTCTTCTACTGTTAACGAATAATTTCGATTTTAACTTAAAACCGCCAAAAATTGTAGAACCAATCAGTTGCCAAGCAGTAATCATGTGCACATGTAACGGTAGTGTTGCGCAAGAAAATCAGTGATGACGTGACATGGAGATTTCTTACGCCATAATCATTGTATTTCTAGTTGTTCACTGTTCAACCATCTCTCCTTTGGTTGAATTTCAAAGAAACATTTGTTTAGCTGAACGACTATTAGTTGTCACTTAACTGACCGACAGACCGTCAGAGCCTGGCTACAGGATGTGAGAAGAAACATAAGTAATCCTGATCCAACTCAAGTTGCACCTCTTTAATCTGAGATTATTGAACCCGCCGGGTGGACAGGTCGTGATCTTTACAAGGGAATTTCGAAATTCAAACCACTGATTTTGGCCGTTGCTCCGATATAAATACTTTTTTTTTCACGCACTGTGACTGAACTGAATAAGATGAAATGGGGAACCTTATTTGTCGTCAAGAGCAAATATATTTCCTTTTGTCTCAACACTATTCTTAAAAGACTTAGAAGGGCACAACTACGCAAAACTACTCATGTCAGACCACTTATCGTCAGTAAAATCTGCCAGAGCTTTCGTCTCACCTTTCAGCGAGCAGTTCAATTATTTGAGTTGTTCAGAGGTCATCTACAATTTTAGCGCCAAGGATTTCGAGGGGGGAATTTTGCATATGAAGTATCAGCTTGTGACCGCGTTCTCATCCTTCTGCAAATTAGTACTGTATCCACTGGTATCGTTAAATTATTTCTCCAGACATTCTTCATACATGCGGCAAGGTTAGTGATAATTCTATTACAGACTTGGCTCAAATCTCAGCAAGACAAGCGTTTGCTCTGCGGTGACTGATCCCACGTCGGTGTTTATTTTCGATGTCTTCGTTGTCCTTCGTTTTTCCACACTGCACCCACAAATCGGCGATGTCCCAGAAAACTGGCGCTAATAGTGGTAAAATTATTGGTCTAGCCTTATCCTTGTCTTTGCGATCGCTAAGCTTTTAAAGCACTTAAAATTTGCGAAGTCGTCCTTCGCACTGGGAAATCCAATGGCTGTGACGACACACCGCCAAAATTCGGTTCTTGTTTGGTCAGTTGTTGGGTTAGAGAATTATTTCTCGTGACCCAAAAAATATTTTGTGTCATTTTTGGCTTATGTTTGGTTGACAGGACAAACCTAACAAGATACTTACTTTTTTAAGGCTGTGTTTGTCTAACCGGAGGCTCACAGTAACCTAACAACAGACTTACAGTTTGTTAGTCTCAACACTTGAAGGCAAAAAAAGTATATTGTTGGGCTCAATTTTGGCTCTTGTTAACCTCCGGTGATGAATTTCAGGCCTTTGTTAGGCCTGATTTAGGCTCTGTTAGGCCACAAAATTTCGTACGGGTGATTTCATATTACCATTGTAAATCAGGCAGGCCCTCGTTTTGCTCTCACCAGCACGACCGCCTTCCGGTTCTTATAAAGGTTGACGTCTTCTTGTCTTCTTCGTCATCAGGGTTCAAGCTACCCGAAATAATGATATTTATCTTAATTTATCATTGAAATGATCAGAACTAACTAGTCCCTGTTAAAAGCTCTAGTGGATGAGTCATAAATCCACCGTTACCGGAATTTGATAAGTTTGGGTCTTTCACGCATGCTATTTAAAATAATCGGGGTTATGGGATCACGTCAGTTCGCATACGCATGCTGAGTGAATAAAATACTGCTTAAATAGACGAGACAGAGCCAAGGTTACATGGTCGCAGTTACAAACATACTGTGTTCTTAACTGGAAGTTCTTAATGTCTTTAAATTAACCCCCTTGGGATTGAAACGATCAATGTACTCAGGAACCAACCAACAAAGATTCTCGGACTCTCTTTCCTTAATTAAACAATTACAAAACACGAGACTGATTATCCGTAACTTAACTTTAATTCAAAATAGCTGCAATAATCTGGAATGGCTCTTACTCATTTGTGTCTCATTTGCCTGTGTTTACAAACATATGTGCTAGGATATTTTTGCTTTCCACGAAAAAAGCAGTGACCGAATTACAAAGGCAATTGAGTGTGACGCGATAGAAATGACCGACATGACCTCTTTCGGTCGGAATCTGCAGAAGCTCTGGGATGATTCTGTAATCAAGGAATGCTAGTATATAGTATTCCTAAAGTTGCGTGTCGGTGAACAGTCTCATAACTTTTTGTCTACCCAAAGAATGGCGTAGTGCTTGTACGTATACATGCACTTCAATCAGTAACACTTAAGAGTTGCAATATGAAATGCCATCCGTGCACGTTGCCATAGCACAGAATATGCCCCACAAAAGTGAATAATGGAAAGGTATATTTAAGTTCTCTTGTGTCACGCGGCATTTTTTTCCGCAGTCAAATTTTCTAACTCTATGCACCGCTGCTTTGCCAACGAGAATGTTACAATTACACTCAAAGCAATGAGTAAATTTCACGCCCGACGTTTAGTGTTAGAGTTCAGTTGGTAGAACGTCTTTGATAGATTGTTGTTTTCAGTGAAGAATGCGAGTTTTTATAGAATATTGAGTGCAGTGTTCTCTGATCCCATAAAAACCCTATAGCTTTGACCAAATTTGATAAAAGAAGAAGAGAAGGGACACGAAAAGAAAACCGTACATTACCGACGCCCTTTATTCGTGGATACGCGAGGCGTATAAACGACTATCGTTAGGGGCCAGAATATGCAAATTTGCCACTCACTCAGATGTAAACTAATCAATATGTCAACGACCAATATCGATTCTTATTTTATTTCCAAGAAACGTTTCGTTTTCTGTGCGAATGTAAAAACCTTGTACACTTTCTTTTATGCGCCTTTTCGCCTTTCATTAAAATCTATGCGAGTGATTTTTAAAGGATCAAACTTTGTCTTCTACTTACTAAATAATGTCTATTTTAAGAAATCCTAACTGACACTACTTCGTTTTTAGTTGGTTTGTGGCTTGTAACTATTCACTTTTTCGTTTTTGTCAGAAACTGCAAATTCTTTTAAATAGTTTGGTTTTTGATATTCTGCACAATATCAAAATGGTATTTTGGAACACAGCTCTCTAACTGTTTTGTCTGTTTCTGAGGGCAGAGCGTTCCGTGTAAGTATTCTTTACTTCTTAATTCTGTATACCGCCAATTCAAATAAAACAGATTGTGCCCCAGAAACAAGAAGAAACGAAAGCAAATAGATAGGATCTTGCGAGTACCCTGGTTATCCATTTGGGTAGCTTGAATTCCATGTGAATGATTACAGTAAATTTCTGGAATAGTTCTTACTCGTCTGTGTCTCATAAGCCCGTGTTTACAAACACCAGAAAAAGCAATGGTAAACACGACAATCATTTTTAGTGTTGATAGAACGCCGAAGAACCATTGTTATTCATGCAGCTTACAACTCAAATCTCAGACCTCGAATTGCTATTATTTCTACAAATACTAGGCTGGTAGAGACAGTTTAATTATTCCTTTTGGTCGTCTCGTGAAACTTACTCGCACACAACAAACAGGTTTTGCGTGTCTGTGAGTCATTATTCTGCCCGCGTTGTTTTGTAAGAAGACACCTTCCAAGAATTGGGAAAGAGAAGGCATATTTGTTTTTTTTATTTTGCATAGAGTGTACTAATGGCCTCGTCAATGTCGTTGGGTATTATAAAATAATTAGGATAGTACGCGCACTTGCATTGGTCAATAGCTGTGTTTAGATGAGAGTATGTAAACACGGCTGTGACATCTCACGAATTTTGATTGGTTATGTATTGTCAGACGCGCGTTTTGATTGGTTGGTAGGAAATATGAGCGTGTGTCAAGAAAATCTGTTTCCATCAAAAAGTGAAACAAAACCAGCATTTTCCTTCATTTGTTGAATTATCTTTGAGAAACATTTTATAAAAGCAATAGAAAACTTTTTTTCCTGTGTTTGCTATGCTACGCCGAATGTGACAAAATATCAAGTCCGCTAAAAATAAAACAAGTCACACCATTTATAATCAAGTTGCCAACAATTAGCATCAATTTGTTTGTTGACCAAATCACATTTTCAGCAATTTATGTTACCTCTCTTGTTGTACAATTCATATATTGAAGGACCAGGCCTCGAATGTCAAGCTCCATGTTTTGCAAGTTAAGATGCCTGTTTTATAAATCAAGAAGAGAGAGGACAGCTTTTGATCAATTCTATTTTCGAGGGGGACTGAACACCTGTGGCAAAATGATTAAACGCGAGTAAATGTGAGCGAGACAGTGGCCGCTGAAAGTATCGAGGATATTTTTAAGGTTAGCTTTTATGAATGTTTGGGATACTTTCTGTATGGATATTCTAAATGTTAATCTAAATGCAAATGAAGTTGGCTTGACACAAACTACCAGCCAGGATCGGCTATACAGGCGAATCTTTCACTCAGCCCAAGCACAGGAATACTCGTTCCTCGCATGTCGCTACAGCTTCACCCAGTTCCCGAAGCTGTGAAGAGTAACTCGCTCAGAGACCCAATGGCGAATGATCAGCAAAATGAAGCACATCTACAACAAGCAGTTTGAGTAGCCAATATAATCCACCAGAAAATTATGGCTACAAAAACTGACAACAGGAGACATAAGGGAGTTTAAGAAACCAAGAAGGCTACGGCGACGAAAACGTTACTTTAAACTATTAGCTTGAGCTATCCTAAGTGTTTCAAGACGTTTCCATCTTGTTTATGTTGTATAAGATAGGCGAAGTATTCGATAACCACAATCGTACGAACGGATTTGAAGAAAAGAGAAAGAACAAAAGATTCACTGTTTGTTGTCCATGTTGTCGTCAAAACCCGAAAATTGGTCATTTCACGTTGTTCTTTTGATGAGTACGAGAGAGAAATGCCTTACAGAAATGCGTGCCGCACGTGCACCATGATAATTTCTTCCCCTTTTAGGGCCTGTTTAATTTATAAGAGGCGACCCAGCCCTGTTAGACGGGCTGGCCCGGTAAAAGGGATGAAGTGTTTATATGGACGATTTCAGTCGCATCTTAGTTGTCTGACAATTTACATTTACCGGTATTTTGTACTCAACTCTGCAAAGGTGTAAAATATTTGGAAATGTGACAGTGAAGAATTATTTGAATGAAAGTTGTTGTCGCTTTTGTGCTTCATTATTTACGGGCAAGGTTCCGAGTCGAAAAGGGTTTGATGTGAACTGTCAAAAATGTATTTAATTGCGCCAGTACCGGTCAGCGGTACTTAGTTTTGTCATGTTCACGTATTCGTTGTGTGTTTTTTTTTTCCGACTCGCCATCTTGTATTGTAACTCGACTCGTGTGTTAGATTTGCCCATTAAACTACTGGCGTGGTGGCAGCGGTCAGTCGAACTCACGTCCAAGTCTTCCTTTAAAGAGCCTATAAACCAAAGTCAGCAACTGTGGTAAGTCTAAACCTCGAAGAACTTCGTTGTTAGAGCACGACCGATACCGTAAACATGGCTAGTACTCACCGAGCACCGAAACAGTGGTGTTTGTCAAAGTCAGAAACTATCAACAGCTTCGAAAACTGCAGACAGAATTTACTATACACATTGTCCCTTGACAGCAATTTTGCCCCGTTCCTTGCTGAGGGCGTCATGTGGGGCAAAAAGACGAAAGCCGACCCTCTAAGAGGCTTCACTGACAATGGAGAAG
>NC_090881.1:12096488-12098988 GCF_036669935.1 Montipora foliosa
AAGTAATGTCCTCAATGAGTGAACATCATTTCAGCCCTCTTCATTACGGCAGAAGTAAATTGGGTGAAACAGTGCGTTAACAGCACAGAGTGGATAAAAGTTCTTTAACTGTATTTGGAATGAATTTGAATTAAATTTCATTTTCGGTTGGAACCCAATTCTGACCTGGACTCGAGGACTAAATAAGGAGCATTCCAGGTAGAACAATTTTGAAATCCAATTGCTACATTCACCATTTGGGAGCGATTAAAATGAGCCTTAAGTGTCTTGTAGGTGCTTTAGCATGCGTATATTGTTTCAACACCGTTTCCTTCATGGATATGTGGCCACGTTTGTCTCTTTGGTACCTTTTACTTAAGTATTACAAATAAATGAAATAAATACAGAACGTCATTCGTTTACTTCTTTTGATTAAACGCTGAAATTTTTGACGCAGGATCTTATGCATCGCTAATAGTGCGATTTTTTAAACCTAATGCTTTAAAGGCATAACACAATACAGAAAACGCCCGAAAAGGAGATTACATCGACTGCTTCTCGCCAAATTCCCTTCTGTAAAGTAGATTTATCTTTTAGGTACACTCTGGCTTTTAAAAAAGAAATATTAAACTCTCATTCTAGACATTTTTTCTAAGCTGCTGATCTTCAATAAGTTCTATCCAAGATCTATTTGAGGTGCAGGGATGGCGCAGTGGTGAGAGCACTCGCTTCCCACCAATGTGGCCAGGGTTCGATTCCCAGACTCTGCGTCATATGTGGGTTGAGTTTGTTGGTTCTCTACTCTGCACCGAGAGGTTTTCTCCGGGTACTCCGGTTTCCCCTCTCCGCAAAAACCAACATTTGACTTGATTTGTTGCTCATGGTTAATTATTATTACCAAACGGCGAGGTGCTCTGGAAATGAATGGGACACGAATGTTTTAGTGAAGCGTAAACGCCCGGCGGATGTCTCGAACGCTTTGACATTGCGAACGGATTCAGCTTACTGAACTGAGAATCAATGCTAACGGTGTTACATGTCTCGGCAAGTCGCAATGGATGCAAATTTGAATATTAGACTTACTATGCTTGATTAAACCGAGCGGTAATTATGGCCCTGCTGTTGACTTTTTCGCACCTTGAAATTTTTTTCGCTCGTCCAAGATTCTGATTGACAGTTGCAGAAGACTGCCTTGAGATTCCCAATTTCCAAATAACAAAAGACTAGTTCTCAAGGTGGCAATTGTTATGCCGTCCGTCACAACATCAGCCACTGGATGTAAATGTCGCACAAGACAACAGCATTTTGCGCGATGGTCGATTCATTTAGAATTTACTTGAAGATAACACTTGTCTAATCCTACGAAAAAATCACTCATTACGACGGGTAGAATAGGGATACCAATCAGAAAGAATAACCCAAAAGAAAAAAAAAAAGGGTAAAAAAGCCAAAACAAAGACAAAAACAAAAACAAAACAAAGCATATTTAAACAAGTTGGGGAATTTTCCTATAGATAACTCCTCTCAGTCAGTACCAATTATGTTGATGTTTGAATCCCTGGCAAAACGGTTAAAACAAGATTCAAAAACTCATTAACAATTCATAAGCCCATTGACCTGTCACATAGTCGATAATACATCACGTGCAGTGACTTTATATCGATAGATCTCCTCTTTATTAGTTTACGGTGTTTTATCAGTTGAACCATTGTACTGAGCCCAGAGTCCATAAGTTCTGAGTCCATCGAAAGTTTTTTAGGCAACACGACCAAATATTTGCTGAGTGGCCCCGCTTTGCAATGCTATTGTGCTTATAATTTCTTCAAGATGTGTCTGACAACTCGTCTTCAATTTGTCTTCTCCAAAATTTCAGGGCATTTTAAAATTTGTCTGCATGGTTGATGGACCTTACTCGGATTTCAAAATTACAAAGGATAAAAAAAAAAGGAAAGAAATCTGTGTTGTCATATAGTATAAAATTGGACTGATAACGTCAGCCTCTTAGCCGCAGATTCATCTAGTAGCGTACGTACCGATTTTCATCCTATCTACGATCATCTGCTTTTCGCAATAAAACATAGGACAACTCAGTCGAGTTTCTATTTTTCATCTTAAATAGCATTTTACTACAGTTACGTTTAGCCTGATTATTGGAAAAAATCTTTGATCTTTAATTTGATCCTGGATGCTTTGTGTGACTTGCAATTAGCTTAATTTGTTTTGTTAACTCCTCTCTGCTCGAAACAGCAGAGAAGATGTTAGTGATCAAAGGACCGACGACACAAATGTCTGCCACTACTTAAATGTGCCCAAACTATTATGAATCATGTAGCTGTAACAGTGTCTTAAAAGAAGTATAATCATGCAGGCCAGTGACGTTTTAAAATGGGTTAGTGGCATTTGTAAGAGATTGAGGTATGACAGTCAGCTAGCTATATGATATATGAATAGACCTGAGAAGAAAAATATAAATTGAAATTTTGTGAGTCGAAACAAACTGTTCTCAGAGTCCAGAAATTGC
>NC_090881.1:12111488-12113988 GCF_036669935.1 Montipora foliosa
TTATTCTTCAACACTCGAAGAGAAATAATTTCGTATCTCCGCATGGCCATGTAATATCCTCTAGATATCCTCCTATTCTATCTTCCAACCTATCTCTACCTATCTTTCCATCCTCATACGTGGGCGGACATATTCTCAAAAAAAAGCAAAACAAAAAACAAAAAAAAGCAAAAGAAAGAAAAAAATGGAAATGTGACTTGATACATAAAGAAACCTTTTTTGTGATTAGTCGTGTCCTATTATTATTAATGTTATGGCTGCCCAGCGTGAGATACGAAATGATGATTTTCAGCGGCCACTTCATTTTCGCAATCCAGCTTTTCACCAATCCTAATAGATTTGTAAAAAAATTTGGCTATTTTTTGACAAAAATTAATAATGGAAAAAGCACATCTGACACATCGTGGTTGATAACAAGCTTGTCCTTCTTAATTGGCTTTGTATTAAGAAACTCTTAGTACTTAACCAGAATCGAACCCATGGCGGGCAAAACCATACCATGTTCGATTCCCGTTAAGAAGTCCAAATTTCCTTCCCTTTGTATCTGTGTCAGAAAATATTTCTCAAATGTTGTGCTATTAGTTAGTGCTAGTAAATTTTATCGCTACAAGTTCATTTGGATTTTGTCTGTGTATTTCTTTCCCGTAAGAATGACGAGCATGTCATCAGATTTATCTTATCTTTATTATTATTGCTGTCATTAAAATTATTTCAAATATAACGGTAATGGTTTATTCACAGCATGTATCACACATTCTCATGGCGGTTCACATTTCTATTTCAATTCTCAGTCCGTAGTCTGTCTCACTCACCCACTCAACCCATGCATGAATGCGAAAGACGGATTAAGTCATAAGTAGAGATATACCACCACACCGGGAACTACGTTCCCTACTTTTTTCAAACAGTAGATTATTAGGAACAAGTGTTGTGAGCAAGAGTTTATCGTACTTATCCGAGGAAACTCGGAAGTCTAACCGTTTTCAAATGACATTACAAAGACAGCACTTTCTCCCTAATTATTTAAAGACTCCAAGTGTTGCTCCGGCCGGCAGTTGTTGTGTTATTGAATTATTACCTAAGAGAATTACTTAAATATGTGTTCTCTTTTGATTAGGCCACCACATGTGGCTTGGGCTTCACTGGAGTGCCGGATATGGTGCACTTACAAGTCCTCTTATTTCCTCAGAAGACAATTACTGCTATTTAACTTTCTATTACAAGCTGAGTGAATCTGGGCATGCATCAATGGCTATATTCAGCGAGGAGTACACAAGCAAAAATTTAACAACGTTGTGGTCGACAAGCCACAGCATGTTTCAGTGGAAAAAGAAAGTCCTTAGGCTACCCAGAATATCTTCCAACTACTCTGTCGTCTTCTTGGGTTATTTTCAGTACAGAGGGCACTACGTTTTGGTCGATGACATTAATTTCACGACATGTGACGTTTGTAAGTCTCCTATTCTTCTTCTTATTATTAAACATTTAACACTAAAGACTGCAATACCGTGTAACGATCTATGCATTAAGTTGATAGTGTGTAACAGAGATAAGCATAAACAAACCATTTTTAGGACAGATCAAACAACGTTCACGAAGGCATTTTCTCAAAATGGAACCACAGTCGGCCAAATTTCTGGAACAAAAATTCATCTTCCAAATCGGCACTCTTAATCCCCACGGTATTAACGAACGCTAATGTCTTCCTATTTTTCACGTTGCAATGTTACCACCAATAACGTAGCTCCTACTCCACCATGAAAACTACACACAACCCGTAATTGCTCGATTCGGTCTGACGAAGAACTAACGCTCGAAACGTCAGCTTTTAGAATCCCGAGGTCAATTTACATGATCAATCCACTGACTAGTGCCTAACGCTTGGGCATGTATTCTGCATATACAAATGATAAGCTAAAATAAATCGAATCGAGGTTCTGTCTTGTTGATGTTTGTCCTTTAAATTCGTAGGCCTTAAGATAACCGGCAGTCTAAAAGAGGACACAGTAGTCTTAAAAGTGACGAAAGACCCCTTCGCGCTTGGATTCCCTCGAGTTCCAAAACAAAACCTAATTTCCGCTCAAGACTATGGAAGATGCTACATGACCGTAAATATTGTTAAAACTTTTTGCTATAAAAGATTTGTTTGAACGATCATTTGACCTTAAATTGTATATTATTATTATTTAATTCCAATTGACAATAAAAATTCGAATTTCATTTCTGAACAAAGGAAAAACCAATTAAACCACTTTTTGTAAATATGCATCCACTTTGAATAACGCATCCGTAAAAATAACAAACGGTTTAGTGCCCAGGAAAAGAATTTGTGGAGAAACTTCCTCCACCAAGTTTGAGCTATTACTGGTATTCTGTTTTGTCGTTGTCGTTCTCTTTCACTCTCCTTTCGTTTCTGTTCAAGTCATAGGTCCTCCAGTCATCATACAACCTTATCAGAGCTTCTAAAGATATGCCAAAAATTGCAAAACAGAGGAAAAAG
>NC_090881.1:12118988-12121488 GCF_036669935.1 Montipora foliosa
AGTGAAATGTGCTCTGTCGTTGACAAATATGGAAATATCACGGAATCTGACTGTGACCTTCTCCATCCGACAGTTTGTGTAAGGCGCCCAGGTAATTTTTATCAAATAATTTTAAATTTTTTGGATTTTTTCCTGTCGTTCTGTTATTTTAACCCTGTCCAGACCTTTTTCTTTGTTTCCAAATTTGCTAAAGTTTTATCAAAACTATTATAAGATTGCCTGAAATAATGTAAGTTACAGTTTTGTTTTTTGTTAAGTTCAACGTTATTCAAAGTAATTGTTTATTGCACATTGAAATACTCTCACTTCTGTAATACTTGGCTCTCAACGTTTGGTGACATTACAAGGATTAAACGTCGACGTCACTTAAAACTGTTCGCCGATAAACCACTGATGGCGGTGAAGTTTCGGTGGAGTTTGCGCAGGGTTATAACTGGACAAAGTCTGCCCAAGAAGAATCGTTCCCTTTTCCCTTTCCCGTGCCATTTCCTTCGGTTTGGATTATGTTAAAAATATGTTCAGGGTTAAAATTACAACTGAAATTAAACAAAGGGATATCATAGGTGTCACTTGCAACAAATAGCTCGTCAGTCACAGGGCTGCCTTAACTGCTACGAATTGAACCCATAGGTTCTATACGGATATCTAATATTATTAGTGGTAACATTAGAAATCACTACAACAAACCACCTCAGAATCTGATTAATTACTTTTGATTTTTCTGTCTGTTAAATAGTGGTCCATTGCCCGAATGGCTGTTTTCACAACGGAGCCTGCATTGGTGCCATCTGTTTTTGTTATCCTGGGTGGACTGGCGAGGATTGTTCACAATTTCACTGCCATGACTTACACAACTGTTCCGGCAATGGCCAGTGCATTGGCCCTAATGTTTGCAAGTGCCATCCAGGATACTTGGTAAGTGTAATTATACACTTACTGGAATTAAAATCGCGAACACGAAGTCGAGTATTGTCCAGCAGCAACAGCTCCTCTAGGCGTATATCTTCCTTCTTAGATTTACTAGATAAGAAGTCTTTGATCTCAAGGCGTTTGCCTTTATGGGGATGAAATCTGCATCTACTTAGGCGTGGGAACAAAGTAGTCGCTACCCGCTTGATGCCCTAGCCAGTACCTTATACAAATATAACAAAAATGTGGTTTTCTTTGAGAATTGGTTCATGCTTAGCGTGCGCATATCGAGTTATGGATGCACGCCGGGAGGTTGCTATTATAAGCACGAGCGAAGCCTAAGAGTCGCACGAGGCGATAGCCAAGTGCGACTCTAGGTTCTCAAATGCTTACCAAACTAAGAAGTGCATCCATAACTTAAAAATACTCATGGCTGAAAGCATGAACCAATTTTTTTATGACATTGTGACAACAACTTATTAAGCTTGGGCGATAAAACAAGTTTTATTTGAGATTTACTACAAAGTATCACAACGCACGGTGAGGGAAAACAAACGATCCTATTGCCTGGTTAAAAACACGCCACAAGTAAGTTGAGCAAGTTGAGCAAGTTGAGCCGAGACCGAGATTGATTCATCTGTTTTTTGTTTTTTTTTTTTTAATATTGAAAACGAAGGATTCGCTTCTTCAGTTAAAGAAAACATTGGCAAATAGAGTCAAGGCACTTGATAAAAATGTAGACAAAGTCAAAATGCCCAAGTAAACAAAGGGTTTAGATTGTTGAGAATGATGCCGAGTTCACCTTGCCATGCACGGTGCAGTTGCTGAAGACGGACTCCAAGAAACTTGCAGTTTTTCTCACTGCACCAAGCTCAATTCAGAGAGAAAATCGGGTAATACCGTTAAGTTTATAGGAGATGCGTGATTGGTGTTCTTGATGATGTTTTAAGGTAGCTGTAATCTTGTAAATGAATTTCGGATTCAATAATTGCCTGGCTTTTGCCGATTGTTTTGTTGATTTTGTAATTAATTTGTTTTCGGTTTGAACAAATGTAATTGAAAAACAACGATAACAACCAGAATTTCTACCTTCGAAAGTTGCCACAGACCAACTTGAGGCCTTTTTCGTTCTTGTTGAGTGCCTTTCAAGTACAATTTTGTGCATTTTTAGTGTTGAACGTGCCTGTTAGCTGGTCCTCCCTGGGTTCTTCATTTACTTCTCTCACTGTCAATTACAACGAAACTCGCACAACTCGACGAAAACTTTGGATCTAAAACGAAGCTGCACACGTCATGTTATATATGCACTGGCGTGCGTAAATAGATAAATACACCATAGACGCTTAATAGGATTTGGATTGGATTAACACGCACCCTATGTTACAATTGCTCGTAACCCATTGACTCCTGGGGGTTCCCCACTGACGAGTAAAATTGTCTGGCGTTAGACAGACTGCAACACTAAGTATAGCAGGTTTAGGCTGGTTCAGGGGTGATTTAAGCAATACACAGTTGAACAATTAAGCAATCTCTGCTCCATATATTAGGATGCTCGCCTATATTTCTTATATTTCTTATGACAATCTGTTCT
>NC_090881.1:12131488-12133988 GCF_036669935.1 Montipora foliosa
AGCTATCGACACTTCAGATTTTAATGCTCTGTCCAAAATCAGAAAGACCTCCTCTGGACCCGATGAAATACCTTCTGGAGTGTGGAAAGAGTATGAAATATTTTAACACCTCCTGTTGAAGACATCTGGAACCTGATTTGTCTACGCAGCAATGGCCACGTGTGTGGAAAGAAGGGAATGTTACGTCTCTCCCTAAAGTCATTTTCCGGTCACCTGTGAGGACTTTAGAGGCATTAGTGTGACCTGTAGTAGCACGAGCTTTTGAAAGGAAGGTCTACAACATCTGCAATAAGAGAGATAAAGAATTTAGACTAGGTGCCAACCAATTTGCCTATAGAACTGATGGAAGCTGTAGTAATGCCCTCATTAAGATGCAACACGGAATTCTAAGTGCACTAGATAATCCGTTCAACAAAGCAGTACGCCCATTCAATATGGACTTCTCCAATGCTTTCGATTACGTGAATCATCATCTATTGGCCGACAAACTAAAAGTACGCCCACTGAGTACACACATGGTTAACTGGTATAAAAGTTTCCCGTCTGATAAGAAGAAAAGGCTGGTATACAGCGGTTCGGTGTGTGATTGGTTGATGGTTAGTAAAGGAACAACGCAAGGCAGTGTGAGTGGACCTCATCTCTTCAATTTGTTTCTGGACGATCTGGAAACGATAGTAACCTAGACGATGTATCGATGGTTGAGTACGCAGACGATTCCACTATGCTGGATATCGTGAACGAAAGTTTGGACAATTCTGAGAAAGTGCTTACACAGTTTATGGATTGGACTAACAATAATAAAATGAAATGAATTGAAATACGGCCAGATGTAAGGCGCTACAATCGTGGTCAAAAGTTGTTGGGAAGGTTGTGGGCATCAGGTCACTTCACACCTAATTCGATTTTTTTAAGTATTGACTGAAGTATTTGGGAAATACCATGCTCTTGTGGCCCCCCTCCCCCATATTCAATGTTGGAGTTCTTCAGGTAAGAAAAGTCACCATTTTTTTCCCCTGGAAAATCCAACATTGAAAAGGGGGAGAGGGGTATCTGTAAAATGAAGTTACCTTCCCAACACTTTTGTCCATGATTGTAGTTCTTAGAAAGAAATGTAATAATTCAGTATATCCGGAAATGTTTAACATTAAGCAGTATGAACGTGTAACTTTACTAGGTGTAACTTTCCAATGCAACTGTAAATTTTCCGAACATGTTAAGGCCAAATTATGCGAGGCTAACAAATGTAATAAGGGGATTAAGGAAAGACGGGTATGGGCAGAGAGATGTTGCCCTTCTTTTGAAATCACTTGTGCTCTCCAAATTGACCTATGGGCTCTCGATTTATGGCGCTAGCAATGCTGACCTTGTTGTTATGGATTGCTTTCTAAAGAGATGCCATAAAAGAGGCTACATCTCAGAAAAATTAAGTATTTATGATCCTTTGGAACAATCTGACAGAAATCTCTATGATAAAATTAGAGAGGACGAACACCATCCGTTGTATTCTATCTTACCGATTGTAAAGGACTGTTTTCAAAAGCCTTGAACAAAGACATTTCAGTTACCTTTAGTTGAAACTGAGTGTTTCAAAAACTGTTTTGTAAATAGGTTATGCTTCAATAATAATTTAAGAATATAGTAGTACTTGAATTGTACTTTTTAAATTATTTTCTTTTTCATGACTTTTGTAACTTTTGATATGTATTTTATCGATTGAATAAAGATTATTACTTACTTATTACTTAAAACATGGTTGCGGGTTCCAAGTAGAAAAAAAGAAGCAGCGAAGGTTCTTTTTTTAGTTCTAAGAATGCCTGTATTTTTTGTCGTTCTTTCTTTTCGCTACTCCTTTGTTATTATTCACAATGGCGACTATCCTTTACATATTCAAGCCTTAAGTTGTACCTATTAATTTACAGGGAAGTCTTCAGCAAACGGTTACTGCCGGTGGAAGAATAAAGATTGGTGGCGAATGTCGCTGGAGTAGAGGAAGTTGCTATACAACGAACAATGTGGTTAGAACTTCAGATTCTTAACATAATCCAAACAACAATGGTGATGGGGCTGTAGGATTCTTTTTCAGTTGTTATGTCATGCCTCGTATTCCTGATCCCTCAGTTCCATGGAGACATCTATTTCCTTGTTTTTATTTTTCCGTAGCGCAATACTTGTCCGTTTCAGTTTAGGCCAAAATTGTGGGGAATCTTTCTTTAAAGACGGATGATTCTCTGTCCACGAAATTGAAAAGACAATGTTTTGATAATAACCAAGGAAGACTACACCCCCTTTTTCCTACTCTGTATTTTTGTTATTTGGTGGCAGACGTTGTTGTACTGTTTACTCCATTATTTTTTCTTCTCTCTCTTATCTCTGACACTTCTAATCATCTTATTTCTCTCTTTAGATCAGCCTTAGCTCAAACTGGAAACAGCCGAGGCCAAAATTCAAGGTTGGATCTACTTTAGACGTCACAGTCGTGCCAACCATCTCGGTACAAATA
>NC_090881.1:12141488-12153988 GCF_036669935.1 Montipora foliosa
AACATTCTAATACCAATAGTTTCATATCAAAAAAAATAAATTTAAGGGTGCTTAAAGAATCTTGACTCGCTGATCTTTGATCGGTATCTCAATCCGAATAATGGTAGACCAGTGGTTTGACACCAGCCTGTGCATCACGCTTATCCCATGGACAAAAGCATTTGTGAGGCACCATTTGGCGTTTATTGGTATCAGTGGACATTTAGTTAAAATATATCGAGACTTTAAGGTTATAAGGAGGGAGGGACTGTAACGTTGTTGATTGTGTGCTATGTCAGAGACGATCCACAGGTTTGTTTAGTCTGTTGGATTTAGACTCACGCTTTATTTTCACTATCATGTCCGATACATTAGGTGTGGACTTTGACTTTTTTGGCATTGGAGAATTCTGGGGTTGTAGAAGCCAGCATAACGATTTTGGACTTCAGTTCCGTCTTTTCTACTACGAGCGAGCTTCTCTGATTGGTGGAGTGTCACTAAAGGCAGGAAAGAGCGTGGTGACCGTTATGACGATTAAGACTGAAAGAGCACGAGATTCACCTATTGCCAGGTGTGCAGAGTATATTTTGTACTCCCCCTTTTTCTGTCGCTTTGATGAAGGCTTTTCAGTGAATTTCTAAATGCTTCTTCGCTTTCCAGAATCGACGGATCCTTGATAAATGTCACTACAAATTCCTCTGAACCTATTAAAATAGACAATGGCTCTGTTTTGATGGATCGCCAAGTGCGGTTTGCCTTCGGAGAAGAGGAAAACAGTGTTGTGCTGATTTCTCTGCAGTACGAGTCAGGTAATAACTGATCAAGTATTTCACGTCGGTGAGATGTCATCGAACTTAGTGTCATCGAACAAAAGACGTTATTTACGAATTTTGCCATAATAGGTTTCAGTTTTTTAGTCAGGTTGTCTTGTAAGGGGAAAATATTGAAAAAGAGACAAGTTTCAGGCTATCCTTATTAAACTACAAAGAACTTTCTTAAAACTACATTTAAACGTTGTGCACAACACAACAGTTGTTAGAATTAACATTCTGTGAGCGTTAGAGGTTAATACTTTTCCCGATAATGAGGAAGTGGGCATTGAGCTACAGTATCTTGGTTGTGTGATTGCGGAAGGTTCATCACCAGTTTCTCAATTATTCTATTTTATGTCACGTATTTTATTTTAAAGCCATTCATTTATATTTAACCTTTACTTCCTGAATATGGTCAGATTCGCCCTCTTCAGTTAATCTGGTTGTCACATTCTTGGTCTTGCGCGACGAATGTTTGAGGTGCCTTTATCCGCTAAGAGCACCTGGTTAGAAAGTCTTAATCAATTAAACTGGAGCTGAGACCAGGAAGAAACTTATAACTGAGGCTTTACCAGGAAAATTATGGGGCACCGCTTAAAACATCTAAACAAACAGTAAGCATGCGAGGGCAATGATAAATAGTCTTAGCTCACAAGCCGTTAATATGTAACAAGCACAAGATAAAACTGATTTTTGGTTCATCCAGAAAACTGGTGATTGGGAAATAGTATTTGAGAATTGATTTACTTGGTAGGAGTGACTGTTACAATTGATGTCAAGCATAGTCGTGTGATGAAGAGGCAGTACCTGAATGTGGTCTTTTCACCAACCGCTGCCTACAAAAGTCATACTGAGGGACTGTGTGGCTTTATGGACAATAACGCAACAAATGACTTCTTAGGATCGGATGGGACAATTTTTGAGGATGCCATACAGTTTGCAGAATCATGTAAGCAAGTGCTTTTGTCTACGCTTTGTCTAAAGTATCCATAAAGCTCACTTAAAAAGCCACATTTCCTCGTCATTTGTTTGTTTGTTTCAATTTATTGTTGGCGTTGTTCTTGGTGGTTTGTTTAAATCAGTTTCAATAAGAACCTGTTTTCTAGTTGGAACTGTTTTGTGGAGGGAGACCAATATATTGACGAATCAGGCATATAAAATATGTTGTGGTTTAATTTTGTTATTGGTTTGAATTTTTTTGAAACCGGTTCTTTCTTTTTTTAACCAGTTTAAATTTTCGAAACTGTTTTTTTCAAATCAACTGTCAAAAAAAAAGCTTGATTTTCGAGTCTCTACCTCTGGATCTGCTGCTTACTCCTTCATCCACTTAACCATGCAAGCAGTTGATGCAAATTCTTCCGAATAATTTATAAATAAGTATTTAATTCAGTTTTCACCCCAGGCCACTCTCGGTGAAAAGTTTGAGTTATGCACAAATGTGCCATACGACACCAGAGCCACATATGGCAGATTCAAGCCATGCACAGAAAATGTCCAACAACCAATGGCATCTCCAACATTCCTCTGTTTGATAGAGATCGACTTGATGGTAAAATGTCACCCTTGCATCCCAAAATGCTCTTACGAAAAAATAACTGAGAGAAGTCGAATGACTTATTTCTCCTAGAACATTAAGCTTGTGCAGTGCTACCTATCTTACTCTCGATTGTTTCAAAGACATTTCCTTTACATTCAGCTTGTAAACAGACCATTATGCAAAATGAGTAATTTTCTTTCAAGATAAATTGTAATTTATTAATACTGTAACAGCACAAATAATACCATTGTTACGTTTAATGGTAATGTAGTTACTTTTCATGTTGTTTACTGCTCTTTTTAATTTAAAATCTGAGAGACAAATATTTATAAATCTTGTATTGTACATGTTATATTGCCAAAGGAATGGTTAAAGAATATCACTGTTTTTTTCCTTATGAGGAGTAGTTCTACTTGTGAAAGACAGGAAAGGGTTTAGCTCTGACGAAGGGCTAACACCCAATACGCCTGCTTTTAAATTTCATTACAGTGGTCAATTTGCCATATCAACTCGGTTGATAAACCCTTTCCTTTCTCCATTCCCCACTGACACAGCACCACAGCTTCTTTACAAATTAAAGCTCTTTAACCTACATTTGAAAGAATGCTTTACTTCCACCAATCATGAACGAATATTCGTAACCCAAAAACCAAGACAACGGTCGTTTTAGACTAAACACTGCAAATAAGTGATTACTCCAATCACTATAATGCGTGCGAATCCCTTACCGGGAAGTGTCTGACACTTGCAGACTGCAGACTAACCCTAACTGGCAAATGGGTACTTAGATTTAAATACTGCTTCTCAGCGGTAATCGAAGTAGGCGCTTTATAGACTTAAATACCTTTTATCAATTTATCAATGCTATTTGTAGGCAGTCTGCAGTTGTCATACACCTCCTGAAATGCTAACCGTTTAAAATAAGTACGTAAACCTAATTGACAGCTTATCCCAATCACTAAGCTGAGTATTTAACCCCATACACTAAAGATAATTGTTCACATGCAATAAAAAATATATTATCTTTGATAGCACCAGAGACAACAATCCGTTATGATAATCTTAAAAATAATTTCTCTAGTTTATTTTATACATACTCCATCAAATTTAAACCCGTTTTAAAAATTTAATTAATTAAACTGGTTAATTAAAAAAAAAAAGAACTTTCTAACCAAAAACAAATGAAACCACAACATATGCACTTCGTCGTTATTTTTGTCGTTCTTGCTGCTCAACGTGATGACACTAATAGTTCTGCGACAGCACTCGTCTTTTCCTAATAAAACATTCCTTGGAAACATTAAACGTAAGGTGGAAGAGGTTGGCCGAGCAATCCATTTGTTTCCCCTGTCAAAACTGGTTGGAACGTGAGTGTTTCATCACATACAAATCATTTCTTTATGAAAACATTTTTTTTCGTGGGTAATTTGTTTCTGTAAAATGAAGCGCTGTCCATGAATCGAACAACCCAATTTGCGCCCTTCGAATTTTTTTTGTTGTTGTTGGAGGTAATTAAAACATATAATTAAAACATTTCTTGCCTAGGGAAAATCAAGAATAGTCATAAAGGATCAGGGGAACGTAATTCTTGGTCATGGACTTCATCGAACTTTTATCCTAAGGACATCATGGACTCGTCGTATATGGATCCAAACTTCCGCCCAATTTACTCATTACAAGGAATTTCACAGTCTCTGTTAGAGGTAAAGTAAAATTATTCTTCAGGTACACCCTGATATTTTGTTTTCGCGTTCTTTGAAGGTACATACCAAGGGTAGGCATGTGAGAACAAAACAGCGCTATCCATTTGGCAACTACTTTCACACCCCAGTAGATCACTAACAATGCGTACAACAGCACGTTCAAACTTCGGGTCGGAAAAAAAAAAGAAAAAGAAAAGCTGAAGAAGAACATTTTCTCGTATACAAATTGATTTCCAAAACTTCAATTATATTCCTGAATGGAGAAGAAATCATAGTGGGTTTGCCATTAATGACGTTCCTCGACAAGAGGGGTAACTCGACGATCACTTGAGGTTATATCCCTAGTAGCTAGCTAAATTCAGTTCTAAAAGTCCTTGCCATGGCCCTTTTAAATGTAGCGTCCTTCCCATTAATGCACTTTACTTTCACAGCTGGCAACAAGTATGTGTACGTCACTGAACATTTCCGACAACAATTTACAAAGCTGCATATATGATGTCGCTGTTACAAATGATACAACATTCACCGATCAAGAAGAATTCAAACAGGGTAAGTTGTTTCTTCCATGATCTTCCTCAAGAATCGCAACACTATACATTACTTTACGAGTCAGCAACTGATAATGATATCATTCGTTACCACTGTCACTGCGCCATTAACATGACCAGAAAGGGTACAATGTAATGAAAGGAGAGTATAAGCTGGTTCCATTGTATCCGAAAACAATTAAATTAGGACATCTTGTGGAATTAGTTAAGCTCTTGCAATAACAGGATAGAGATGACTGATCATGCAAACAGCCGAAAACGTTTGGTTTCAACATTTTAATTTTACGAAAATTGCCTTGTAAAAAGCATATAAGAAAATGTTGTTTTTTCAATAACACAGGTTGTCCAGACAAATGTTCAGGTAAAGGAAGATGTATCAATGGAACTTGCAAATGCATAAATGGTTGGGTAGGAAAAAGCTGTAATCAAGGTATTTCATTTTATTTTATTGCTTACATTGATTTCTATCACTGTATCCTGCCGCCTGGAGTCTTTCTAATTGTAGACTCCCTTCTTGATGGCTTACAGTACTTTCCTCGACCTATCGTACGTAAGATCAGAAAGTGAAACTTTCAACTTTCTCCCCAGAATAATTAAACGCCCTAAAACTCTTGTGTTACAAAAAGCTCTGTAATGAAAATTCTTGGAGATTTAACGAAACACAGTGTTATGCTGCTGGAGATGATACAACTTAGTCGTGATCTGTCATCAAATACAGTTATTCTTCGTCGACAGGCTCTTGTCTCAATTGCTCAACCGACCATGGGAAGTGCGTCAAAGGATTTTGCGTATGCAATTTGGGATGGGAAGGGCGAAGCTGTGAAACAAAAGGTAAGCGTTTAGGCTTAGTATTATCCCCTTCATCTTGGATTTCAAGATTTTTTCAAAAGCATGGAAATATACAAAATGTGACCAAAATTTCTTTAAAAAAAGAACTTAATCTGCGGAGATATCGATTAAATAAATTATCTAGATTGGTTGGTTTGCAGAGTTAGACCATTAATTGTTCAACGACATTTAATTGTTACTCTGAGTAATACAGTCAAGAATAATGACATTGTGGTTTTCAAAAGAAATTCTCTGAATCGTACTATTAACTAATTAATTAATTAATTAATTCATCATTTATTTACTTATTACCAAGCTACCGGCACCAGCTGGCTTGTTAGCTACAATCTTGGACAAAACTCGTTGGGAAAATAGGATACACCGCTATAAAATGGTCATACCCTTATCTGTCTGTGTTGTAAAAGATTAACTTCTCCATACTCCATACTTTCCCCCCTCCCCTTTATTATCCAGTGTTGGTTATAAAACGGCCAAAGGCTTGTACAGTACTTTTTAACACATTAGCAACATTGGTACGGGGGAGAGGAGGGGGGGGGGGGGGGGGGACATGGGCTTTGTTTGTTAGTGCATGTTCAACGATGTTCACGTCCGAATTTTTCCCAACAGTTTTGTCCAAGATTGTAGCTCAATTGGTAGGGCGCTGCACCGGTATTTAAGTGATGGGTTCGAATACCACACAAGCCTGACATTTGAGTCTTTGTTTTCCCTACTGCTTTAGTACTGTTCGTCAGTAATCATTTCTACATTATTTTAACTCCATAGCTACCTGTCATAACGTCAACAACTGCACCAGCTTGGCTCACGGTACTTGTAAGACGACGGACATCTGTCAGTGTAACCCCGGATATGTAGGTTAGAATTATAATATAATCACGATGAACATTTCGCGATAAGTGAAAATTATAGGCCTGAAGCGAGGGGTTATGTGATTGATAACGTAGGTGACAAATTATTCTTTCATTTCGGAACGACATTTTAGCGTTACTTTATAAATTGACATGTGAAATTACAAAGTTGCCACGACAACTTTTTCTTACGGTGCCAAAATGGAAGTTATTTGTCACCCATAGACCGTTTAGTAGATAAGGCAGCCATTTTGATTTCTATTGTTTGAAATAGCTGTTATGGAATGCCCAGGGGGCAAATACATATTAATTAGCCCCCTGGGCATCCCATAATGTCTCTCGAAAAAATAGAAATCAAAATGGCCGCCGTATCTGCAAAAAGGTCTCATTAATAGCTAACCAAATGGTGTAATCGTGAAATTAGGGAGTAATGTCACTTGCGTTTTGTCCAAAATCAAGTAATTTCACTCACCTAAAGACTCGGGAAATTATTTGATTTTGGACAAAACGCAAGTGAAATTCAACACAATCCTTCCTTAAAGTGCCCATAACCCCAAAATATTTTTTTCGCTAAAATGAGTCTTTGCACCCGTTCAAAACGCATTGCACCATTTTATTCCTTTTTCTAACAAATCCTGCCATTTTATAGGCTTCTAAAGTTGCAAAAATCCAAGCATCTTTTGTTCACAACCGAGTCAGAAGGGGGGTGGGTCTATTCCTGTTTTGACTTCACAAACTGTTTTACTTTGCATTAACTCTTTGTAAAAATGCATGCAGAGTAGATTGTGACGTCAAAACAGGGGAACAAATATAACCACGAACTGAAGGCCTATATCTGGCTTATTTTTACTTTGGCGAGGATTCGTCAACGAAAAAAAAATCTATTTACTGTCCATTTTGTTTAACTTGGTTTTCCTTAACAAGTAGAGATAATATTGGTGTTAAGGAGGCACATACGGTTTTGTTTTGTTTTGTTTGATGTTGACCAAAACGTACGAACTATGCAATGTGAAATCCAAACTTACACTCAAAGTAAACGGCCTTTGGATAAAAATCAAAGTTCAAGATTTTGCCAGCCCGGTGTTAAGCAAACACACTTTCAAAATCTGAAGAAAAAAAGGAAGTGATTTGTTTGATCACAAGGGTACTTTAAAGCATGCAATCATGCTAGACTTAAAGGGGCTATGACACGGATATTTTTCTTTTGGATCAAAATTTGGGTTGAATCAAGACTAAAAACATTGTTACACAAAAAAATGATTTTAGAACTCCAACATGCAAAAAAATGACATGAAACTACTTCTTAAAGGGAAACCCCTGGATAATCGGCTTATAATGTCTCTCAAAAGATCGCCGGAACCTTGAAAAATAGTGGCCCGTCTCTTTTTCATGTTGCAATCAGCTTCCATCCTGACCATCGCTGGTCAATGGCCCTTGTTCATAGTTTCACTGCACCAGTAGAGTAGTTTTAAATGAAACTGGAGCATTGTTTTGGGCTTCAATCGGTAAAAACATCTGATAGACATAGTTTCTTTAAGCATTTTAAACAGTGAGATATTTGGGTATGATTTCCTGGTTAACGTCAGTTCTCCAGAATATTATCACAGAGTTTTAAAATATCACGAGATATTCTGTAATATTATGAAAACATACTTATCATACGTATTTAACTAGGACCTGACTGCAGTGTTATACCAACCTGTCATAACGTTTCCAACTGCACTGGAAAAGGGATATGCGTTGATTTTGATATTTGCAAGTGTAAACAAGGTTGGAATGGAACTAACTGCACGGAGTACTCGTGCGAACACTTTGATTATTGTTCAGGTAAGTTTAATTTGTGATTCAATTAGTTTCAACTTTTCAAACTACACCGTCTCATATTTCTCTCCTCAGGTCTTGGTATTTTTCAACCTTTTCACCCATTTTTTCACTGTGAAGGAGGAGGAGCAGTCGTGGCTCAGTTGGCTAGTGCACGGCCTTCGGAGCGAGAGGTTCCCGGTTTGATCCTCGGTGACTTCAGCGTCTGTTTCGACTTTACTTTGATAGGTGTAGCTATAGCTTTAAATATCCGTAAAACGGAGCACTGACAGAAGGGGGTGGGGTGGGGGGGGGGGGGGATAAAGGGTTCCCATTAATACCAGTTTGGTAACTGAAGGGACTACCGACGTAAAATAAAGTGACTTTACCTTTGGTGATAGCAATGTCAACGATAAGACAGTTCTCGTCTTCCTTATTGATGATGACAATGTCAGGCCTTCTATCTTCAATAACATGGTCACATTGGATGCTGACATCTCACAAGATCTTGATTCTGTCATTCTCCACTACACTCTTAGGTGTATCCTCATACACTTCCCTTCGTTGTTTGAAGTCCTTTGGGGTTTCTAAGTCGCGGGTTACCAGTTCCCCGTTCCCAGCTGCTTTAATCAGCTTCTCGTCACTGTGCAGGATGTAATTTTGTGATGAGTTCTTGGCCTGTCCAATGCACTCTGCTACTGATATTAGGCCTCTCCCTTCTTCTGCTCTTGGTACATGAAGCATGGCTACACAATCCCTTGGGTGAAGTGCTTTGTTCATTGTTAGGGTCTTCCTTGTTCTTGTGTCTAAAATTATTATTATTATTATTATTATTATTATTATTATTATTATTATTATTATTATTATTATTATAAGAACTGCTGAATTGTTTTACCCTCATTACTGTTAAAAATTAAAAACGCAAATCTAGCGAAGCTAACGATAATGAGCTGTCGAATCCATTTATTACTAGCGTTATGGTGCACCCTGTAACTAAGAAGTGGCTGCGATCAGTTAAAAAATGCTCCAACATCACCTCTGCAAGATGGGATACTAAATCAGTATCTTTTTGAAGCTATTTCGTAGAAATGCAATTTTGTGCCCCTTGATACGCGTGCTCCGCACACCTCTTGAACTTAGAGCGGCGGAAGCGGTCTTTTTTTACACAAAACTGTTCTGTGCTCAGCCACGTATGACAACCTTTGTCTTGTTTTGGTTTGTTTCTTGTAGGGCATGGACGCTGTGTGGCATATGAAGCTTGTTCCTGTTACTATGGATGGACTGGGGCAAGTTGTTCCCTTCCAAACTGTAGAAATGTCAATCATTGCTCTGGTCAAGGAGAGTGTGTGGCCAGCGACAATTGCCGTTGTTATCCAGGATACACTGGGGCAAACTGCAGTGAATTGGCTGATTGTAGCGAGCTTGCGAATTGCAGTGGACAAGGTGTCTGCGTTTCTCCTGATTCATTCAACGTATCGTGCAGGTAATGAAAAGATCGACTTCTCATTAATTTCATATTTGGTTGTCTTTAAGTTACATTCTTTCAATAGCAAGGAAGTGAATTGCGAGAGTATCGAAGCTCATCTCTATGAACATTATCCCGTTAACCTTGAAAGCCCTATCGGGCCCACTAATCCGTGCCATATACATTTCAGCAATCACATTGACAGTTATTGTGGTTGTGTTTTTCGCAGTTGTTATGGTGGTTTCACTGGTCCTAATTGCAGTCATCCCACATGCACATCACTGAACAACTGCTCTGGCCATGGCGTGTGCATTGAAGCCGAACTGTGTAAATGTGACTTTGGGTACAACGGTACTGACTGTAGCGATTTCTCCTGTGACGCACTTAATTCGTGCTCTGGTAAGTGTATTCAAACGTGAGACGCCTTTAATTTGACCGTTCCATTTATCACTAATGGACTGCACCCTGTATGTAAAGAAACTATAACTCGATGGCACACAATCTTTGTACCTTGCTTTAGATGAAAACAACAACAATAAAATAAAGTATAAAACTGAAACGGATTTGTTGTATATCAAGCGATTTCCTTGACTTGAATTACTTACAGCGAAGTGATTTAAAGAAACTTCGCTTGACTTGCTTTTATTTCATAGAATCACACCAGAATAACGCTTCCGTTTACAGTTGTTTGGCGTAGACAGCATGATGCAACTCCCATAAAGCTATATATCCGCTAAATCGAGAGCTTACAAAAAATTCGCTCAACATCAAAGAATAGATTTTCTGAGGATATCGCGAGTGTTCCCCAGCGCGTGACAAGGTTGTTGCCTGATGCCCAAAAAGTATGTGCACTGACAATAGGGGGTTACGGTCCATAATAATCATAGGTCTCAAATCAGGGTCTGGGCAGAGATTCCCCTGCACAGTATATTTATGTGTAGTTTTCATTACGTAAAGACCTGAATAGTTGTGAAATCCGTGGGTTTCTGTTCAAATCGTTCTGATATTATCTCTATAGGGCATGGAAAGTGTGTTGGGTATGATGCCTGCAACTGCAGCTCTTCATGGTCAGGACCAGCATGCAACATCCCGGATTGCAGTGGGGTAAATGACTGTTCTGGTCAGGGTGATTGTATTCTTGTCAATAAGTGTGCCTGTTACCCTTCCTTTGATGGGAAAGCTTGTGACCAGAAAGCGAAACCAAATGTCCACAAACCCATCTTTGAGCAGACATTTTACGAAGCCACAATCATGGAAAACGCTCCTACTGGGACCCTGATTCTCCAAGTTCGTGCAAATGATACTGATTTGGGAAGGAATGGAGAGTTGTTTTATTCAGCAATGGGCGAAAAAGATGTCGAAAAACTCATTGCTGTTGACGGAGCAACCGGAAAGGTTTACAGCTCGTTTACGTTTGATTTCGAGACCGTGGAAACCCTGGCATTCAATGTGACCATTGTAGC
The DNA here is from genome assembly GCF_036669935.1 of Montipora foliosa. Classification (NCBI taxonomy): domain Eukaryota; kingdom Metazoa; phylum Cnidaria; class Anthozoa; order Scleractinia; family Acroporidae; genus Montipora; species Montipora foliosa. Next base: position 12,152,490 of record NC_090881.1, read on the forward strand.
GTCGGATAACGGCTTTCCACAGAAATCTGGGGTGACCATCGTACAGATAACAATCGTGGACGATAATGACAACTGTCCGTTATTCACCAAACCGTCAGATAATTTACAGGTTGAGATTGCTGACGCAAAACTGGGAGACGTTGTCACCAAGGTCTTGGCCACAGACTTAGACAGTGGAGTAAACGGCGATATAGCATATTCCATATCTAACAATAATGCCTTCTCCATCGATCCGAAAACTGGTTTACTTACTATTGCATCTAACTTGACGGAAAGAGAGTACCAGTTGACGGTCAGTGCATCTGACAATGGAAAAATTTCCTGCTTGACGGAGATACGCTTAATTGTCAAGGTGGTCAGTTTGCCAACGGAAAAACCTTCGAAGAAAATCCCCAGTTCTGCAACAGACAGTACACCGCCTCCCTTTGAAACTTCCAGTACAACAAAGACGCCAGACCCTTGGACGTCTCCAGGTGAGTATCATTTTTGCTGTAAGAGTAGTTAAATAGCTAGATTCAACTATTTGCTCAATAAATATTTACGCTGGATACAAGGGTAAAAAGTGGCGAATTGCCTTTATCCTATTTAATCCATTTTCTTTTCTTGACAAGAATTTTTTTTTCATACAAGTCCTAAAATTCTGCAGGAGGAAAATACCTAGCATAATCTTCATGTGCATTTTGCTTTTCTATTTAGTTTGTTTGTGGGCCATACGTTTTCCTTGCGTAAATGACCATATAACATAGCAACTGAAGCTGCCACTCTGTAATAAGTTAATTTGCCCTCTACTTGCGTAATTCTTGGCTTTCACATGACGACACGGCCGCCATGTTGGTGTCCCCAAACCATGAAATGGCGGCCATGTTGGTGTCCCGATCCAATGCTCCGGGAATTGAAAGCTATTATTATGCTAACGTCTTCTTTTGTTTTTGTTGAAAAACATGGCTGTTGATCACGTGAGTGAAATCCAAGAATAGTCTCAGTTTGAACACTGCTCCCAGAAAAGCGCTATCAACGGCTTTTCAAAGAAGGTCACTTAACTTATACCGAAACCTCTTCTTAGGCACTGAAAACACCCAGAAAAGGGCTACAACCGACATTTCATCGCCATTAACATCAGAGAACGACGCCACTGCAGCACCACAGACAAACCAGAAATATGTTGTCATTGGAGCTTCTGCCGGCGGAGGACTACTGGTGCTAATCATAGTAGCATTCATAATAAAGAAGATTTTTTGTAAAGCCAGGCCCTCCACACAGCGTAACATGAGTGAACAAGGCGCCAAAGTAAATGAAAGCTTTCAGGGTGAGTTTGAGCTGCATGCAATGCCTGTCAAGACGTGAGAACAATACAGGACAGACCTTCCTTACTGATGGACACCAGGCAATCATAAGGCAGTTAAAAAGCGTGATTTATTCACTGCTTTGAGTCTTTTGGAACTGTTAGATATCGTTAACCAAGTCTTCATAGCAACGGAGTAGACAACCTCGTTCCCAGG
>NC_090881.1:12163988-12196488 GCF_036669935.1 Montipora foliosa
AGGAATAATTGTAATTCTCTGAGCCATACGGAACGCTGTGACTTTATTCGTTACCCACCCTGTTCTTATGCACCCTGTGCTTAACTGTCTCATACCCTCCTCTCCCTTTGTCGATGTCAAATATTTTGTTTTAATTTCTCTCAAGAAGAAGAAGAAGAGGAGGCCTGGCCTTGCTCAGCAGTGTTTTTTCTTTTTATTTTCTTTTTTTCTTTTTCTTTTTTTTTTTTTTTTTTTTTTTTTGGAAAGTGGGCGATATGCTCATGAACAAGGACGTAAGCATAACAAGGTCAAATAGATCCGTATGGAATAGAATCACAATTATCCTTCAAGGTAAGTGTACTTCTGCTATAATTTAAAATTTTAGGTCCTTATTCCTTTTCAACTGCTTCGCTCTTCGAGGTTCTGGAATATCTCAAGGTTAGCGGTAAAGGTGGGGCTAGTGGAGTATTTGCCCCACCAATTCGCAACTTTGGGAAAATTCCAAATTGCGCAAGCTGGCCTTGATGACGACAAAAACCCAGTAGACCACCTAGAGACTGCCAAAGACTACTTCCAATCTATTTACTTTGAAGCGCTAAAGCTCGTAATTAGTTTGGTGCTCGACAACCTGGATACAAATTGTATTCCCGTTTAAAGTCACTTTTGGTGAACACATTTAACGGGAATGAGTTTTCCAATGGTCTTGATTCTGTCTGGGATTTTATGGAGACGAATTGGCGCGCAATTCACTGCCGCCACAAACGTTCAGGGTGCAGCTTGGTAATGAGACACACCTTGGGTTGAACGATGTACTGAAATATCTGAGAAACCTCCCCAGTGCAGCTTTTGATTATTTCTCAGACGTTTTTAACCTCGTGAACTTACTTCTTGTGGTAACTGGTACGAATGCTGTGAGTGAGCGCTTGGCCTCTTGAACAACTATGTCGCAAGAAAGATTAAATCAATGCATGATTTTCCACGTTCACAAAGAAATGACTGGCAAATTGAACATGGTAGCTACTGGGAATCAGTTTGTTTCAGCATCAAATGACAAGCAAAATTCGTTGTCAATTAAAGCTTTTTCAAACCGTGATAATTTTGTACTAGTTTGAATGCTTTCTACGCTGGAAAAGGTAATCACGTTTTCCTTACTTTGCTGACCATGATGAAATCCTGGTATTTACCAAATTTTAGTGTTCAGATTGAACCAGATTGCATCCTTGAGTACTTAATTTTTAGAAAATTTCCCTGGGAAGCATGCCCCTGTACCCCCCTAGTTTCTCGTGTCATCGGCACTCGTTATTGGCACTGTCGCGCCAATATTACACATACTCCCAGTTGTGCCCCACTCAGGAAAAATTTCGGGCGCCGCCCCTGTGGTCCTTCTTTTTTGAGTGTCTAGCCTGATTTTGTCAGATGTTTCAGCTAAGACCGTATTTCCTTTTAGTTTACGCAAAGTTTACCAACATATGTATGAATCAAACTTACTTTTCCTAATCCTGCTATATGCCTCATCCCTCTGAACGGAAATTCTTTAGTCTTTCTTCATTGAAACCTCGGATATTTATTGGTGTATTATCATAGGCCAGAATATTAAAAGAATTATTCAACTTGCACTTGTTGAATAACAGATAATTAGTACATATTCTATGTGAGTTTGGCACACTTGGTTATATATAAGGTAAAAATTAAACCGAGCGTTCTAAAGTATTGTTGTTTTTGGTACTAACAATTTCAGCTTGGTGTCAACTCTAGAATAAAACTAGTTTGCTTGTTACATCGTAAGAATTATTTATCATTATTAGTACATTAGCCGTTTATTGTTTTTTATACGAAATTCATATTTTTTTCAATTGAAGATTTGAAGGGTAATCTGCGTACGTTTTCGCCTTTTATCCTGTAGCCATGCTAGGCCATGTTTCTAAGAAGGACTAACTAGTTGTGAGCTTTTTATCTTCTTTTTGACCTCGCTGCCTTTCCTTTTTTTTTTTTTTTTTTTTTTTTTTCATTTTGTTATCTTCCTTATAATTATATGAATTCTAGTTCTTATAGTTATATTCTTTGTGTGGCAAATAAATAAATAAATAAATAAATAAACAAATAAATAGATACATTGAAGTCGAGGTTTTAAGCTTTTGAAAAAAACCGTGGAGGATAAGTCTTGCGCAGCGCAAAACACCAAATTGATGAAGATTACGGACAACAAAAGGACTATAATATGAACCGAATAAAATGCTATATCCTAAAAACGGTGATATATATTTTTCAGGGGACGAATCATGAAGTAACTTCTTACAATAGACCTAATCGGCTAACTCAATGTTGTACCCAATTCAAATCTCCCGGGACTAAGATTCTTTGTGTATTGTATTTGCATGATAATGTAGCATTCATATTTAAATGATATGGAAATACCTGGAACAAAACGTTTTATTCCCAAAGGGTTTGAATTGGGTACAACATTGAGTTAGCCGATTAGGTCTATGTTACGGCTCAGGGACGGATTTACTGAGGTTTTACAAACTGCGTACTGTGACAAATTCCCTGTTTGCAGAGGTCTCTTTTCTTTTGCGTTCGCAAGGCTGACGAGTACGGAAAAAGAGACTTCTGTCATGGGTCGAAACTCACAGTGTTGGGCATGCGCGTCGGTTACTTAGCGACCGAACCCTCACGTGATACTTCAGGTTGTGTGGGCTCAATTAACAAGAGCGGAATTACTATAAAGGAACGCGGGGGCACACTAGGACACAGGTTCAGCAAAAATATCATGGGGCACGCGGTTTGAAGAGTGCCATCCAAGGTTGTGGATGGCGGTTTGATCAAAGTGAGTCTCGACCTATGCCAGACGTCTCTTTTACGTGTGCAACGCAAAAAGAAAAGAGACTTCAACTAGCAGATAACGTGGCAAATTCCAAAAACGGAAAAAAAGAACTTCCGTACCATTGAAAATCTTGGCTTGTTACAAACTGAAAAGTTCTGCAAAAGCTTACCGACATCAGGAACCCATGACCCGGAGCCTACATCTCCATTGTGTTGTTGTCACGGTTTTTCACAGACCGATATATTTTTAGATTGAATTTCCCGCGAATGAGACTCCCACTGAAGGCCGATGACCAATTACAAGACTAACCTGACGTCATAGGGTCACCGAACGGGAACTGCCTTTGTTTTTTTTTGTTTTTGTTTTTGTTTTGTTTTTTTTTAGAAAATGTAGTCTAAAAATAAATCGGTCTTTAAAAACGCCGTGACATAGGCCCAGTATGGGAGTTGGCTGCTCCGGGTCATGGGTTCCTGCCGACATTAGGAATTCTAATGCAAAGCAAAGCAAGGTTTATGAACTGGCGAAAGGTAATAGTAAAGGTAACGAAGTGGGAATGAAAAGGCGTTCATGGTCAATGCGTGTAGATCGCAAAATAATGTAAGGTTCTCCAATAACGAATGGGCATTAAACGTCTCCACAATGCAAGCATATCAATTATAAGATCGTAGCAAAGACATGGGGAAAAATGGTAAAACCTGGAAGCACACTAAATCATTTTACATTCGTTGTTGCTTGAAAACTCAGTACTGAGACGGCGTGTTCAATGCCTAATTAATTAGATACGGATTAAGGTAGCTTGAGGTCCTCTGGTTTCGTGTATTTTTGGATTAGTCGAATGATCGAGCTCTTTCAAGAGTTTAAGGACGGTGCCTACTAATTCAAAGGTATTTTTGCCCCGGTTTATGATCATGCAGGAACTGTAGATCTTAACAAGTGTTGTTGAAATCCAAAAGAAAATGGCGCGTAACCACGCATTTTTCAGAGATAATTGATGAATAATATTTGTAAAAAGGTTTATAATACAAAGAAATGTGTGACGTTCTTTCTCAAATTGAAGCCTAATTATCTCTGAAAAATGCATGGTTACCTCCAATTTTCTTTTTGGATACCAAGATTACTTACTAAGATCTACTTTCTCCTGATAGTTTTATACCGTGCAAAAATATCACTGTATTAGTAAGCATTACCGATAGGAAATCCGAGTATCTCGAGATACGCAGAACGCATGCGCAATAACAATAATGGGCACCGTCCTTAAAGCAGGTAAGACCAGCTCAAAACATCTGACCTTTACCCCAGGCCCCAGTTGTTCAAAAGCTCTATAATTAGCTCTATCCCAGGGGATTGGTTCAGTATGTAAAATATACCTGACGATGAATGTTGTCCAAGGTTTCGTACACAAAGTGTGCAAATACGGTGTGTTCCAATTAAAAAAAAATAAAAAAGTTAATTCAGTTGTTCCTCTTTGTACAAAGATTTGCAATAGAACTGCTATAAGAGCTATTTATTTATTCATTTATTTATGACATTTTGAGCGATGACAATCCCAGGGAAGACAAAGAAATAGGACACGAGGTCACTTACAAAGCCAATACTTCCTCTTGGTCAACGGCCAGACAAATTACATTAAAAAAAAGACACTAGTATAATTTAACAGGATGATACAACAGAAATAAGTGAAATCTAAATGATAAATAAAGCGATAATAAAGGATTAACACATCCATTGAGACGCCAGGTTTGGTCGCCTGCAGATAACGCAAATTATACGCCATGTGCCGATATCATCCGGTTCGAAGGACTGAGTAAGGGGAGAGGTGTAAAGAGCTTTCAGCCGGGATTTAAAAAGAGATGTACGCTCCAAGGAATGGATTCCCAGAGGGAGAGCATTCCATAAGGACAAACACGAACAAAATACGACTCGCGGTGAGTAGAGGTGCGCGCGCCAATAGGATGAATGTCGAGCTCAGTAGATCCACGACGTGTTGAAGAGCGACAAAACTGGATTGTATCAGAAATGTCGAGATGTATTTCTCCCTTAATACATCGGAAAAGAAAGAGGAGGTCTAAAAACTAAGAAAGTACGAGAGAGGAAAAGGCCGAGTGTTAAGAGGCGCTTTTTGTAATCAAGTTCCTGGCCATGCAGGATATAACGTGTAGCTTGTCGTTGCACTGCCTACAAGTTGCGCATCAAGTTAAGTGAGCCAAGTAGAATAGGATCCCACACTTGGCTAGCATGGGTCAGATGCGATCTCACGAGCGAGACGTAGAGCGTCCTTTGGATCTCATAGGGAAGGCTGTTTGAGCAGTGTCTTCTAAGAAATCCCAGCATCTTGTTTGCCTTAGAGAGATGTTCCTCACATTCTCATTCCAGGAGAGATCTTGAGTTACCTGAACCCCAAGGTCTCGTTTGTATAACCGAAGCCTTTCCTTGTACTTGTATATGTTTATTGCCGTGACTTTAACATCTCCAGTTCCCAAGGCCTGCTCCCGTCTGCCCTTGTAGCTTAGTCAGTAGAGCGGCGGAGATCTAACCCAAAGGTCGTGGGTTCAATTCCCACCCTGGTCATAGTTTTTTCTGTCCTTGTGTGGGCCCAGTTCCATCAGTAGGGATAACGCTCACGCGGTTCATATGGAATAGAAATCTAGCACTTCACGTTACACTACACTCTTTTGAGGGACTGTTTCGCTTACGAGTAACTCGCAGATTCTCGCACTTGGAAGGCTGAAAACGAAAGCTCGTTTTGCATAGCCCAAGCAGATAAAGCGTCCAGGTCTTTTTGAAGAGTGCCAACGTCGCTGCAAGTCCTGATTGGGCGGAAACATTTGGTGTCATCGGCGAACACTGCAATTCGAGACGAGCTGACGCAGTCATGAAGGTCGTTAACATAAAAAATGAATAGTATTTGTCCGAGTACGGACCCTTGAGGGACTCCTGAACAAACTTCTTCCCACTTACTGGACGCACCGTTAACAACAACATGCTGGCGACGACAGGTCAAGTAGCTAGTGAACCACTCATAAAGTGGAGGTACGATTCCCAAGTTATAGAGTTTGTGCAGCAGGTGGGCGTGGCACACTGTGTCGAAAGCACGCTTTAAGTCAATATAGATGACGTCTGTCTCTAGTCCGCGGTTAAGAGATATACCAATTGCATGAAGGACAGAGAGAAGTTGAGTGGTACAAGAAAGATCCTCACGAAAACTGTGTTGATGGTAATAAATACGATTTTCAGTGAAAGCCATTAAACGACGAGCAACACATGTTTCTCCCAAGTAAAGTAAAGTAAAGCAACCATATTTAACGTCCATAACTCGTAACAGTAATTCAACTGACAAACCTGAGGTCGACGGTGCGCTCATTTTACTCCCCCCTCTCCATCAGTGCTCCGTTATACGAGTATTTGAAGCTACTAAGCTACACGGAATGGAAAGAAGTCGAAACAAGGATGCGAGATCCGGGAATCGAACTCAGGACCTCTTGCACCGTGGCCGCGCACTAACCGACGCTTTCCTTTCTTAAACAACGGCGCCAGGTTGGCGTCTTTCCACTCCCTGAAGAACACCCCAGACGACAGCAAAAGATTAAAGCATCCGCTATTTTTTCCGCGCATTCCACTACAAGTAGACGTGCAGGTATCTCATCAGGACCCATAGCCTTGTTGACGTTTAGCCCTTGCAGCTCCAAAGAAACTCTCGCCTGGAGAGAACAACCTCAGAGAGAGTGTTCTCACAATTGGGCGTGCCTGTCGGGAAAAAACACAGGGAATGATCAGTAAAGATAGATTTTAAATGATCGGAGAAAGCCGCGACTTTTTCCAAATCGGACGTGATTTCAGTGTTGTTGTCTACGAGCGTGGTATCAGAAAAAGATCGTCTAGTTGACTTGAGTTTGAAGAAAGAGCAGAAAGGTTTCTCATTGGTGTGCACTTCGGTGGCATTGCGCGAAAAATAGGCCTTACGGTTAGCAAGAATCCAGTTTTTTTATCCGCTGGTGCATTTTTCTTGAATAATTCAAAAACTGCAGTATCTTTTGATTAGCACACTTCTTAACCTGAAAGCTTAAGAAAAGAAAGGGCGCATGCCATGCGGCTTTTGTACTGTTATGGTATTAGTCAAAACTATTGTTCATGTTAAGGACTCACTCTATGTGATAATGTTACTATAGTCTTGCCCTGTGAGGGAAAGAATAATAATCGTGTGGAAGGGTAGGTTAATGTTTTGAGCAAGCACCGATACAACGTAGATTTTATTTAGCAACGTACTCTATTTCGGCTGAAATTAGAGTGAGTTATATTAGAGGTTAAGTTAGCCGTCATGTCTAACTTATCCCCTGATATAAATCACTCTAATTCCCCATTTCCTTCCGGTTCTTTTCGCTGTGGCAAAAACTGCGCTACCTGTCCTTACATTTCGCATAGACTTAACAACTGTTACAACCCGTGCTCATTCTGGAAAAATGATAAAGAAGTCTGGGAGACTGGACCTATGCATAATTTTTCTAATCCCACCCTAGTGTGTAGGACTTAAAGTGTCATGATCATGTGACTTTCGTTGTTGTCCCCACTCTTGTTATCAAAGGTGTTTGGTATGTTGTAGCATTTCACTCGCATACAGCCCCTTTGTAAATCGATGAGTAGCCAGTGGATTAAAGTTGCGTTACGCTTCAGTGTCTCGTGGTAATTCGTGTTAGAGAAAGGTTAAGGGAGAAAACGAAAAGTTCGGTATGATTTCTGAACTTCTTTAAAATGGTGAGACTTAATCTGGACGTTAACCGTTGAAATAGAAGGATGGAAAGAAAGCTTATCACTGATATAGCTTGTAAAGTAGTCAAGAAGTATTGAAGTGAGATTTTTATGCACATAAATATACGACCCCTCAAAATGGTTGCAGAATTTTATTCAGCTTACCTTTTTGACTACACAAAAGGTATGCATACCCTAGCGAATCAACATTCTTTCTTTTTTAACAGTCCAGTTCCAGTTCTTAACCCCCTTACTGTCAAAAATATATATTTCTTAAAGACGTCAGTTCAAAGGTTGATAGCTAGTATGCGTGACCTATTAAGTGTTTTCGCTTATATATGTGTTACACGCTGGTCACGAGAACAGTGCATCCGACTTAAATTAAAGACGGTTTTGGTGCGTCAACTGGTGCGTTTGTCTCGCTTTTTGATTTCACTAAAGTTCCACCAGATTCTACCCATTTAAATGATTTTACTGTAGTTTGTTAGTGACAAAATATAAAGTTTCACAGAAGGCGTGACCTGAGGATATTTAAAAATTCCTATTATTTGATTTCGTCATGATTTCTTCAGAAGAATATATTGGTGAAGTTTTGCGCCTATCGTGTTTCATTGTTTCATTTTAGTTGGCAAGGAACTGATCAACCATTTCGAAATATGGACAGAGGACTTCAAATATAAATTATACATTTTGTATTCGGTTTATTGTAAGGGACATATCGTTCATTCAGTATTACCAACAGGTGAGTCAGATTCGCGTGACTTTAGACCAGGTCCGATTCCACGATTAATGAAGTGTTTACATTTTTATGTTCGCTTTTAGAAGATTCTCACCTCATCAGACCCTTTGTATCCACGGGCACCGAAAATTCTCTAGCCAAGCTTATCCGACTAATCATGCAGGTGTGAGAGTTGTTAACAAGGTAAGAAAGATATTTGTTGGACAAGGAGCGTTAAGACAGAAGCCCACGCTAAAGACTGTCTTGCATGGATCGATGATTAATCTCGACAAATTATTTTCATGATGCCAGCTTATGCCAGCAATAACCTGAAGTTCAGTTTATTGTTTATTTATAACCTATTGTGTGTTCTGGGAAGATTGGAGTAAGAATTAAACATAAAGCAAAGTAGGATTTGGAAAAAAAACGAGAGGATCGAGGTCGCTCTTGTCGACAAATGAGATGAAAATGAATATAAAGGAGTGCGTAAAGTCATCTTCTTCTTCTTCTGCTTCTTCTCGTCATCCTTCTTCATTGCCATCCGCTTTTTCTTTTTCTTTTTCATAGGCTGCAATCTAACAGTAGGTCTTACGTATGTTAGACAATTTTGGTACTCTAGACTGTTTGTTGAAGTAACGTTCAAACCTTAGAAGTGAAGGCTGCTTGTAATTATTCGATTTCTCTCGTCGCTTCGCGTAAACAGCGGGATTAGAGAACAGCGTTAGCCGGAATGAAGCTTGAGCAAAATGCACAAGTTTGATTGAAAGAATCAACAGAGTGCATCGTTTTTTTTTTTCGTAAGGTCAAACAATAAGTTATCTCAGAGGTCTTACTAAACTCTTACAAAACAATCAAACGAAGCAGGTTGGTTGCTCGACAGTTTCGCAGTCCACTGCTGTTCGTGAAATGCTTTTGCTTTATCGTGTTGTTAGAGTTTGCTTCTCATTAGTCTGACTAGTGTTAGAGTTTGCTTCTCATTAGTCTGACTAGTGATTGTTTTTAATGTGTCCCGAAAAAGAACTCAATTTCATGCTAATCTACCTTAGGGCCGATTTACACGGTACGACTTTGTCGCATGCGACAACGGCTTACGACAGGCCCACGACATGATTTGTGACTGTTGTGTACGTCAGACAAAATGTCGTAGCATTTTAAAGCATGTTTTAAAACGCTGCGCTGTCGTGAGCTTGTCGCATGCGACAAAATCGTATCGTGTAAATCGGCCCTTAGTGTTTTTTTTTTGGAAATAGATCTTTACTTCGAGCCTCTCAGCGACTCGATTAACCGCAACGCATAATTTAGTCGTAAGAGAGTAAAAGCCTCTCTTTTTTTTTTATTTTTATTTTTTATTTTTATTTTTTTTTATTGTACTACTTACGATACATGTTACATGATTTACACTTGTACTTACTTCTTACACAATACTTGCACTACATTAACTTGCACTACATACGATACATATTACAATACCATAACACTAGTCAAATGGAATTATATATAGTTGATCTGTTTACAACGTAATTGTTTACATTTTAATTGTTCGAGTCTCTAATAAGAATTTTGTTTGTTACTTTCACTATGTAGGGTATTGGCTTTCTAGGATTTAATAGGTTGTTAAATAAATAGATAGCAAGAAAATCAAAATACAGAAGCTGAGAAGTAGAAGGACACAATGTAATTTTATAAGGACAGAAAAAATTTCCATTTGTTCCTAAATTCTTTCTCCTTATTACAACTGGCTGCAATATATTTTTCTATATTAATTTTTTCGCGCACAAGTGAGGCAAAATCATCGAAATTGTACTTTATGGCATTTAAAGCGTTAACATACAAGAAATATTTGCCTAAAATAATAAGATGGTTGAGGGCCAAACAGTAGTTGTGAAAGCGAATAATTCCGAACATAATCTCCAGTTCTGACATAAGCAGTTTCGTATTACTAGAGGTTGAGTACCACTCCCGGAATCCATCCCAAAAGGAATTTGCGTGCTTGCAGTTTACAAACAAATGCCACAGGGTCTGACATTCAGAAGGACAAAAGGGACAGAAGGGCGAGGCAACTTTTTTCATTTTATATAACAAGCTATTCGTTGGTAAAATTCGGTGAATGATTTTGTATTGGAACATCGTCAATTTAATTTCTCTCGTGGCTTTGAATGGTAGGAGGTAGATTTTAGACAAGTCACTTTTCTCGACGCCAGACGCTAAAAGTTTTTTCTCAGAAGTTGGTGGAGGTAGATCTTCAAGGTAAAGTAGGGTACTGTATATTGCCTTACATGACAGTGAACAGATTGAGGTGGGCGGCGTGACCGAGTCTTTGGAACAATCTTGCAATAGTTTCTTCCAATTTTGGGGAATAGAAGAGAGAATACTATAATATTGTAGAAAGCTACATTTTGCATTGAATTTACTGCAAAAATAATTAAATGGGAGGAAATGGCCCTCACAGGAGTCAAAAAGATCCGAGATTTGTTTTATTCCTGCCTGATACCAATGAGGAAAGAATACCATTTTCTTATTCACAGTTAAAAATCGGTTATTCCAGATTGGCTGCGAGAGAACCTCATTTTTATTTTTAGGTGTGGCCGTTGCGATGTCCTGCCAGTAGAAAATGATTTGTTTGTAGAAAGCAGGAAGATGGTTGTTTAGGTCAAGGAGATTGTAATCATAATTACATTTAAACAGTTCTGTACCGCCAACATCGGCTAGCAGCAATTTAGGTATGTACTGCCATGGGGCATTTGAGTTAGAACATAACCGTTTCACCCAATTTAACTTAAGCGCTTTGTCGATGAGAGAAAAATCCTTCATGTCAAGGCCACCAGCTGTTTTTTGCTTGATAAGGGTAATCTTTTTTATTTTGGCGGCCTTGTGATCCCAAATAAAGTCGAACGTAATCTTGTCTACTTCTTTACTGAATTCTTTAGGGGTATTCATGACACTACAGATAAACACAAGTTTTGAAAGTGCTAATGTTTTTATTATATTTATCCTGCCAGCGATGGAGGGGTCTCTTTGAGACCACATATTCAATGTTTTCTTTAAAGATCCTAATTTGTCCAAAAAATTTTTCTTTTCAGACACTTCTAGATCATATGTGAAATGCGCGCCAAGCGCGTAAACTGCCTCGGCGCTCAATTGGAGATCATGTATGGTGTCTTTTCTGTTACGCATAGAGCCAAGCCATAACATTTCAGATTTTGTTTGGTTTAGTTTTAGACCAGAGCATCTTTCAAAAAGCGATAATAAATCAAATAACCTTGACAGTGACTGGACATCAGAAAGAAGTACAGTTGTGTCGTCTGCATATTGCGAAAGTTTAACCTCATTATGTTCATCTATTGGAATACCTTTTATTTCTTTTGAGCGTCTAATACGTTGTGCGAGTAACTCAATAGCAATAACGAATAATGTGCCGGAAAGTGGGCAACCTTGACGCACCCCGCGTTCTAGATGAAAATGTTTTGAGGCGTATCCGTTATTCAGAACACAACTAGAGATATCTGTATAAAACACTTTTATCCATTGTCGGAGGTCAAGACCGAAATTAAACGTTTCGAGGCATCTATGAATAAAATTCCACTCAATCGAGTCAAACGTTTTCAAAATCCAAAAACACTGCTACCCCTGGAATATTCTTCGCTTTAGTGAAATGCATTGTATCTGCTATTAACCTAATACATTCTCCAATGAACCTTCCTTTAACATATCCAGATTGACAGGGATGAATTAAGTTCGGCAAGATCTTCTCTAAGCGTAGAGCAATGGTCTTCGTCGCTATTTTATAGTCTACATTCAGTAAAGATACAGGCCGCCAGTTTTTTAAATATTCAGTATTCTTCTTCTTCTTCGGAATTAAGGAAATAATCCCTTGACGTTGAGAGATAGAAAGAGTTCCGTTTCGAAAGGCGTAATTAAAGCTACTTACCATAAATGAACCGAGCAGGTTCCAAAAATAGCGATAGAATTCAGGCGTTAGCCCGTCCGTGCCGGGAGTTTTATTGTTTTCCATAGATTTTAATGCAAGCTCACACTCCTGAACCGACATGACACCTTCGCACGTTTTCGCGATTTCTTCTGATAATGCATTTTCTATTTCAAAGAACTCATTGAAAGTTGAGCAGTTGGGGTCCATATTTCTTGATGTGTAAATCTCTTCGAAAAAGCGTTCTTCTTCCTCCAGGATGTCCTTCGGGTTTGTGATTTTGTCACCTTCATTATTAACTAAGGACGTTATATGTTTCTTTTTTTGGTTCCTTTTTTCTAAGTTATAAAAGTATTTACTATTCCTCTCACCATGCTCGTACCAACGCGCTCTACTACGCACGATTGTTCCTCGTGTTTTAATACCCACAATTTTGGAAAGCTTGAATTTTATTCTCTCCAGCTCAGTCTTAAGAGAATCGCTGTATGACGCCTGGAGTTTGATTTGCAATCTCATCATTTCTGACAAAAGAATTGATTCTTCGTCACGTTTTCGTTTAGCTTTCTTCTTTGAAAAAGCTATTGTAAAAGCACGAATTTCCATTTTAATCATTTCCCAGTACAACCCTTTGTCGTTGACTTGTTCATGCTTTTTTGCAAACATTGGAATTTTAAATGTTAACAGTTCCACGTAATTAGTATCTGACAGCAAGGAGTTGTTAAACTTCCAAAACCCTGGCCCTCGAGGGAGTTCACTTTCGTTGAAAGACATGGAGAGAGCGACGGCGGAGTGATCTGAATAAATGGTTGGAAGTATTTTGCAATCCTTTACGTGATCTTTTTGCTGCTTTGAAATAAAGAAGTAGTCAAGTCTACACTGTATCTTCATTGACGGGTTAGCCCATGTAAAGCCTGGTTGATCTGGATTCTTGAAACGCCAGGAATCAAGTAAATTATGTGTTTTGATTAACGACTGAAGCTCGTCGAGAGAGGCTTTTTTGCTGTCTATCGGTCTACCGCCTTTTTTGTCTGAAGTGCTAATTGTACAGTTAAAATCACCTCCCAGCACCAAGTTGTCATTGGCGTAAGGCATTAGAAATTCTTTTGAAACGTCCCTGAGGAAAACAACTTGTTGGGTTGTATCATTCGGTGCGTAAATGTTTACTAAAACCACTTTCGTACCATCAATAATAGTCTCGGCTAAAATACATCTGCCAGAGTTATCCACATTAATTTTTTGGAAGTCAACGTCAAGACGTGGTTTGAATAAAATCATGACTCCTCTACTATGAGAGGAGCCATGACTGGACACGATTTTGCCTCCCCATTCTGTTTCCCATCTTTTGATGGATTCCGGCGAGGAATAAGTTTCTTGCAAGAAAATTATATCCGATTGCTGTTGGTGCAACCAACGAAAAACTTGTCTTCGCTTTCTCGAGCTGTTTAGCCCTCTAACATTAAGTGATAGCAGTTTATACATTTGATTTCTAATAACAGGATAGACGGGGTGTCCAAGAAATAATGAAAACAGTTTTTTTAGAATTATGCTCACAGTGCGGTTGATATTTGTGGCCAGGCTTGATTCTTATTACCTCGTTAGCATCGAAACAAAGTTGATCAACATAACAGGAGAGAAAGCTAAAACGAAAGCACATGCAGAAACACATACAGAAACACATAACTATTACAGACTTACCTAAAGCTTTGTACGGCATTTTGACTGGATATAGAAAGTGGAAAGCTGCAGCTCTCAAGTAGGTGGTTCCGTAGAAAAAAATAAATAAATAAATAAACTAAACTGCATTTTAACTTTCATTTTAACTTAATTGTCCATTAAACGCCCATAGAAAGAAAATTGAGATGTTTCTTCACCACGGTAAAGAGCACCGTCGATGATCAACTTTTCGACATTGAAGTATGCATTTTTCTTCTCGCATTTGGCCGCCTTTAGTATCGGATATAACAACTTTCTTACCTCGTCAACTTCTTTAGGAAAATCGTCGGATATTCCAAATCCAGTACCTCTTGGGAGATTTTTGATGAAGGATTTAATAAAAAATTTATCTTGAAAATCCGTCAGCCTAACTATGATCGGTCTTGGTTTAAGACTTCGCCCATTTGATTGTGAATGGCGCGACGTAATTCTGTGAACTCTGTCAAAATGAATGTTTTTTTCGTCGACTGGAAGAATCTTTAGCTTCGTACGCATGAATTCTCTTAGGGCAAGTTCAGTGTCATTGTTTGTTTCGTTTTCACGTTCCTTTATTCCAAAGAACTTTAAGTTTCCTCTACGACTGTGACATTCGAGTTTAACATGTCGGCGGTGCAGCTCTTTGATTTCATGCTCGATGCGTTCGCTAGAAGTGTTAGCTGCTTCTTGCTTAAGATTAACTCCATCAACGAGGGCTCTTAGGTCTTCTATCTCTGCTTGCGAGTTTTCCAAACTCGTTTGGAGGGCTTTATTTTCTTCTTCAAGAAGAGTAATCCTCTGTTTATAATTCTCCAGCTCGGGCAGTATAGTTATAGCGTGTTGAGTTTCTCTTCAATACCGGAGAGCCTCGAGCCTCTCTTTTGTTATTCAAATGTGTCAACCACAGGAACAAAAGACCCTTTGTTTCGACATCAAATGAAGCTCTGGTTGGAACATTAATGACAATAGGCTACGTCCACGATATCTTTCCAATGGGCAAGGAGCTTGTTTCGAGAAATCGAGTTTCAATGGGACTGCCTGAGCATAATAGGCTAGTTTCGAATTGTGCAGCAGCAAAAGAACAGAGTCGAGATTCAGGGGAATAATAATAACAATAATAATAATAATAATAATGATAATAATAATAATAATATAGTAATAATAATAACAATAATAATCATTATTATTATTATTATTATTATTATTATTATTATTATTATTATTTACATGGCGCAAATTTCAAATATAGAATTTTCAACTATACAATTTTCAATAATTTGCATTTTATTTTCCTTTGTTTTCCTTTGAACCTTGATTCTGTTCTCTTGTTGCTGCGTAATTTGAAAGTAGTCATTTAATATGTTATTTTTTTATGGTTTACCTTAAGCAACCTAATTTGTTGAGTACAGTTTCAATTTTTTTACTTGGTGGTATGACGATAAACAAAAACTTAACAAATCGAATGTGCTTCAGCTTTGTCTGTACTCTTATCGCCAGCAATAGCGATATTTCTTGTTTACAAACATTGGCGTCACATTTCTTTTGATATTAAAATTTACTAACCACGGAACAAAGGAAGTTATTATTTCAACAGCCAATTAGCTTCTGGTTGACATATTAATAACAATGGGCGACGAAACGAGAAATATCGCTATATTCGCCACCATTACAGTGGTCAAAATTTGTTGTGGACTCACGCGGCGCCAAGTGAGTCCACAACAAATTTTGATCATTGTGACAACGAATATCGTTGTTGACGGATAAGAGTACAGACAACCCTGAACCACATTCGATTTGTTAATGTGGCTTCAAAATATTTCTTCAAGCATCGCTCAAGTACAACTTGAAACTCATTTCTTACAGTACAGAGCAAAGAGAGTTTTTTGGTCAGATAACAGATTCCCAGTTAACTTAGTTAATTTAATTAATGGCGGGCTCATTTTAGCCTGAAGACCAGTTTGGATGCTGAGGTTTCTGATCGATAAGAACTACTTATCTTGGTTTTGATATTGGAAAGAAGCAATCGTTCTTAGTTGATTGAATGAATGAGTTGCCACAAATCGGATCATTGTTTATACGCAAAGGGTTCTGGGTTTACCCAGGAACAAAGATTACAAGTCGTTGCAACAAAATGTATGGAGGAAACTTGTTTCAACGTCCAAAAAACGATTTTGGAGAGAGATCAACGCTTTTTTCGACGCACTTTTATCAGAAATCGATTTGGGCGATGTTAATACGTGGCAAGTGTAAGTTTCTGTTTGAATAACCGTGAAATATGAGATAAATTTTACTCGGATTAACCTTGCTCGCGTAAGGTTTATTGTGAAATTAACATTTCGTCGTGGTCTCGAAATATTGCAAATTTAGGTAGAAATCTGGAGGAAATGACTCAATAAAGCCTTTTCAGTGTATTTACGTGTGTATAGGCTAGTTAGTTACGTCTTGTTTTAACGAATTATGGCTTCTGGGAATTTACCTCCTCAAAGGAAGGAAATCGTTGTCAGAACAGAGACGGAAATTGTTCTTACAGAGCTATTGCTCATTGGAGGAATGTAATGAGCGATGATAAACATGAGGAAATTCAGCGAGGAAGTTACGTTCTAGTTTGATTGAGAAAAATCCAACGGTTTTTGAGCCGCTACTGTTTTCTACAAACTCTGTGGGAGTCCAATCTCTTTAATGTACTACGATGATTATGCTCAAGCAAACCAATTCAATCTCCTTCTGCCTCTAGGTAGCCGTTTTAATTCTCCTCTTCCAGAGAACACAGCAGTCTCTGTTTCGATAAATGAAGATAACAATGGGAATTCATATGCCTCAGCTGTTAAACAAACTGATCCCTCTCCAGAATCATTTTTTGTACGTCGAGACAAGTTTCCCCTATAGATTTTCTTGCAAGGACTTGCAATGGTTTCCCCCTGGCGATCCCAGAACCCTTTGTGTATAAACAGGGATCCGATTACGGGCAACTCAGTCATTTTCAAGAACCCGCTCAAAGAAGGCATTTTATATGAACCTATTCCTTATATTTTTAAAATACTTCACAAGTTTAGACTATAAATTAAATTATGAAACAAAGGTCTGGGAACTCTGATAATCTAGATACTGCACGTTGAGGATACTGCGATCTATATGAAAACGTCTTGAAAAATTTCTCTTTGAGGAACACTGACACAAAATGAAAGTGGTTCCCTATTGAATAACTAATATTTTTTTTCTCGCTCTTTTCATGGTCTTCCTTGTGATACCAAGCTTGTCGCGCGAACATTATTTACCAAAGTTATAACGCATTTTTCTTTTTAATCTACGTTTGCCTTTAATACCACAGAACATTAACAACATTTAGCTTTTTTTAACTGCTCGACTGCTGTTTAGCTGCAGCATGTTATGCATCTCTTAACGCGTCACGCCTGGAAGCAAAAATCACAACTTCCGCGAGAGGATCACGTGGTCTGCGAAGTGCTTAGCCTTATTTGCATAATTCGAGTGCTTAACTTAGAACCCTGCCAAAAAGTAAAAGTATATTTTAGGTGTAATATTCTCTGTGATTTTAATGAAGATGCAGGGATATTTGAGTCAATGCTGGCCCTTTCCGCATCGATTTTTTATAACGATAATATGGTTAAGAGTAAGTGTAGGTTGTACTCCGATCCACTTTTTCTTCATAGTAATAAAAATAGTTAAGCAGTGCGTACATGTGGTAAGCCACTAGGATCTTGATGATTGTTCACATCGCTCCCTTGGCTAACATCTGCACTAACGGCTTTTGCTGGAGCAATTATATCATACACTCTAAGTCCAGGGTTCCCTTCAACATCATTTGACATTCTCAAGAAAAGTGTGTGAATATTGTCGCAAACAATAGCCATTTTCATGGTTAGTTTTTCTTATTTGCATTACAATGTAATCTAACGTGGATGCGAGGCAATTTCGGGTTAAAACTACAAAATAGCCCGAAATTGCCTCACATACATGCTAGATTACATTGTAATGCAAATGAAAAAAACTAACGGTGAAAAGGGCCATTTTAGTTTAACTTAACCATACTGTCACTTCATTCCCACACCTACACCGTTGTATCAAGCCCTTTAATGCTGGTAAATAGAATACACTGAGGTAAAAAGATGTCGCCATAGTATTCCAAAAAAATTCTTTTTCATGTGACAACAGTTCTCTAGTTTTTACAAAACTGTCATGCATACCAATTCTGGCTTTATACCGTTCATTTGTCACTTCCTACGCAACACATATCAGACGCCTTATTGAAAGAGGGTGGGATAGGTTAAAACCTGTTATCTTACGTTCAAAGTTCGTTACCTCAACAAACTTTCAAGGGCTGTGCGTACATGTGAATAGAGTTTGTTTACGATACAGCAAGCGCGACTTTCGTAAAAGCTATCGAGACGACGTTACCAATGTTTACAACTTTATCAACGATTTTGTCAGTCGCTAGGTTAAGCTATCAAGACGGCAATAGCGCAGTTTCTCGTGACGTCACCCATTGTTATCAATATTGTAACCAGAACTTAATTGTTTGTCGAAACAATGACTTATTTTGTTCCATGGTTGGCAAATTTGAATGTTAAAAGAAATGTGACGTCAATGTTTGTAAACAAGAAATATCGCTATAGCATCATCCGATTCGGCATAAATAAATCTATTTACAATTCAAATTTCACGAGACTACGAAAGGTTTAAAGACTTTACGGGACTGCGTTAATTTTGTTAATTAGGGAAGGTACGTTTTTAATGGGGGGGGGGGGGGGGGCAAGGGCTGGGGGATTTTTGGTTTTTATTTATTTTATTTCATTTTATTTTATTTCCTGGCCCTCCCGTTTAACTTACATGATGAATACATGGCACTCAAAGCCAAAGCCAAAACCTGTGACCCTCCCCCATTCCTATCCTTCCATTTTTTACTCTCCTACATTTATTTTACGTCAAATTGTGTCTAGTATTTTTGGTCACGTAATGTTTATGTTATTAAGCGTGGTGGGCATTGTCTGTCTCAAAGGTCAACTTTATAAAAAGCAAATTATTTTCAAAAAATCGGAAACCAAGATCTTAGTAGATCAAAAAATATTTTAACAAACATTGGACGCAAGTCAGTTAAATTTACAGCTCTTTAGATGTACCTAACAGACGAAACACGTAGCAATCAGTAACCAAAATTACAGGCTTTGTAATGATGTACATTTGACAGTTCATAGCAAATATTTGTCGCTAAAAGCGAATGAGAGTAAAGACTATCGATAAACGATTGTATAATATTGTAGCTGTACTTGCCGGGGCAGCCAGCCATAAAGCACAATCTGGTTTTTTTACTCTCAAGAACATTCTGAAAACATTGTAAACGTAACTTGTTCAATAAGGATACCTTCGTGTCTCCACAAAATAATAATAAAAAAACTGAAATCGCTCATTCTTCTTTCCGGATACATTAACCGTAACCATATCTGTGATAGCATCGAAGAGGAATTTTCTTTTGTTTTTGTTTTTGTTTAACTTGATTGACAGCCACCCGGTAGGGTGAGTGCAATCATGGCTGCTAGACACGCAGACTAATCCACCACACAACGATGGTTCACCTTAAAGGGGGGTGCACCAGTGTAATATTTCGTAGCTAATACACTCGAAAAAACAGAGACACACGAAGCTCACCACAACAACTCACAGCTTTTAATATCCGAACACACACAAACTTTTCCACGAGGCTCTCCGTATATAGGCATGCCCAAATATGGCAATTGAACAAGAAAGGCCCAAAATACTTCGTCTCCCCCTCCTAGAACTGTTTTTCCTAACAAATTTCAACTTTAAAGAGCAGTTCAAAGTTTCAATCATCACAAATCCAAGCGTTTTACTGGCTTAAGTGAACGCTTTGGGTACCGTCTGGGTGGGTCTGGTGACGAAGTGGTAGCTGCAGCCGAGGGGGACTCAGGAATAGGAGTGGGTCCTGGGTCCGAAGGTCTTGGTGAGGTAGGTTGGAGCAACTTGGCAGGGGTGACACCACTAGGTACTGGTAAGACAGGTTGTGGTACAACCGAAGTTTGCGGTATCACTTCCTGCTCGGGAGGGTTTGATGTGGGCTTGCCATCACCTGAAGGTAGTAGATGATCTATGTGCACATGGCACATGCGTTCCCTCACTCGTACTTGGTAGGCCAAGGGACCTATCCGCAAAATCTCGGTACCACGTTGCCACTTATCCTTCCCTCTGAAGTTGCGCACAAGTACCAGATCGACTGGAAGGAAGGCACGAGTCTTGAAGCGGCCAGCATCATGCTAATGCTTTACTTTGGTTTGGTGCTCCGCAACATGCTGAGCCAGATTTGGGTGAAGGAGGGACAGACGAGTGTGTGGTGTCTTCAGGAACAACTCGGCAGGGGTCTGACCAGTGACGGTGTGGGGGGTATTCCTGTACGAGAATAGAAAACTAGACAACCGCAGCTGAAGTGATTTCCCTGGCTCAATCTTGCCTGCCTACAATGCTTGCTTTAGTATCTGAACGTATCTCTCTGCCTCCCCATTCGACGCTGGGTGATAGCGAGGAACACGAGTATGCTGAATCCCATGCTTCTTCATGAAGTGATGCATCTCCTCAGAAACAAACTGCGAGCCATTATCCGATACGATCTCCTCTGGAAGACCATATGCCGCGAAAAGGTGACTGAGCATTTCGATAGTCTTATATGTGGTGGTAGAGGATGTAGAGAAAACCTCGGGCCACTTCAAGTGGGCGTCTACCACCACGAAGAAGTACACACCGTCCTTCTCTGTATAATCCATGTGCACACGTTGCCAAACTCGAACCGGCCACTTCCATGGAACCAGGGGTGCAGTAGCAGGTTGTTTTCGAGTCGACTGACACGCTGTACAATTTTGCACGACAGACTCAACTGCCTTGTCGAGACTGGGCCACCACAGGTAACTCCTATCCAAGGATTTCATACGGCAAACACCTGGGTGATCAGCATGAAGGTCTTCCAGGATCCTGTCGTGTAATGCCTTAGGGATAACAACTTGCAACCCCCAGAGAACACAATCCTGTTCCACAGAAAGGTCAAAGCGCCGCTTAAAGTAGGCCTGCAAGGCTTCTTCCTGTACCTTTCGTGGCCAACCACATTTAGCCAACTGTAAGACCTTGCTCAATACGGGATCCTTCTTTGTCGCATCAGCAATATCCTTAACTGTGACTGGAAGATCATTCACATGTGTAAAATGAAAAATGTCACTCTCCTCTGGTGTGCCAGTTTTGTCCGCAGGGAGCGTAGATATCCCATCAGCATTGCTATGTTCCGATGTTTTGCGGAAAACCACCTCATAATGATAGGATGCAAGAATCAAAGCCCATCTCTGCAGTCGTGCGGCAGCCAGGGTTGGCACTGCTGATTTTGGGCCCAAAATGGTCAAGAGTGGCTTGTGGTCAGTTTCCAACTTAAACTTTCTTCCAAAAAGATACTGATGAAACTTGTTCACACCGTAAATGATGGATAATTCCTCCTTCTCTAACTGAGCATAGTTCCTTTCACTAGCTGAAAGTGTTCTTGAAGCAAAGGCAACAGGGCGCTCTTCGCCACCCGGCATCAAATGTGATAACACCGCTCCGATACCATATGAAGAGGCATCACAGGCCAATTTAATAGGAAGGTTAACAACATAGTGGGCCAGAACCTTTGCAGATTGGAGCAGCTCCTTCGCAGACTCAAAAGCCTGTTGACACTCTGGCTGCCACGACCATAACACACCTTCCCGAAGAAGGTTGTTGAGCGGGTGCAGCAAAGTCGAAAGATTAGGTAGAAATTTCCCATAGTACTGGAGCATTCCGCGGAAGGACCGTAGCTCTGTAACATTAGCAGGAGACGGAGCTTCAACAACAGCCTGCACCTTCTCAGGTGATGGGTGAACCCCCTCAGCATCAATCACATGACCCAAGAACTGGACCTTTTCCTGCAGGAAACTACACTTGGACAACTTGAGTTGCACTCCATACCTCTCAAGCCTACTCAACACGGCCTCTAGCCGATTTCGGTGCTCTTGGTCATTCCGTCTTGTAATCAATATGTCATCGATGTAACACACCACACCGTCGATACCCTTGAGGATGGTGTCCATGGTGTCCATTGGAATATGACAGGAGCACTTGCCACACCAAATGGAAGGCGATTGTACTGGTAGAGTCCTTTACTGGTGTTGATGGTGAGAAACTGTTTGGAATCCTCGCTCAGAGGAAGCTGCTGATACGCATGCTTGAGATCCAACTTCGTAAAACGCGTTCCTCCTGCCAGAACACTTAGCAAGTCTTGAGGATTGGGTAGAGGGTATTTATCAACATCCAAAACTTGATTCACCGTGACCTTGAAGTCCCCGCACAGACGGATACCGCCATCTGCCTTAGGGCAGCCCATGCACTGTGTGACACCTTGGTCACAAGCCCCTCCTTCTCTAGGCGATCTAGCTCTGCCTCGACCACAGGTCTTAAGGAGTACGGCACAGGTCTGGCCTTATGAAACTTTGGGGTGGCCTCCGAGTGAACAGATAGCCTGGCTTCGAACTCCTTGATTTTTCGCAGGCCTGGAACAAAAACACCCTTATACCTAGCAGACAGTTCACCGACAAAGTCAAGAGAAGAAACGTTAAAAAGCTCCTTCCACTTCAGCTTAACAACACTGAGCTAGTTGCGACGAAGAATAGCTGGCTTGCCATCAAGTTCTGCAACAATTAGAGGTAACTTAGCACTCTGGCCCTAATACTCTACATGCACCTCAGTTTCTCCACATAAAGGTAGCACAGCCCCAGTGTAAGTTTTCAGCGAGGTGCTTGCCGGCTTCAGCTTAAGATGACCGAATTTCTCCTTGAACATTTTATTGGGAATGCCTGTCACAGATGCTCATGTGTCCACTTCCATACCAATTCCTTGCCTTCCACTGTCATGGTTACAGTAGCAGCTTGGGCATCCTGTTCACGGATTCTGAAGAATCCCAAAGAATCATGCATCGGATCACAGTTACTAACAGTCTCTGATGATTTACACTCAGAACTGAGGTGTTCAGTGTTCCCGCAACGATAACAAGCAGATTTGGACTTCTCTCCCTTATCCTTTGAACATTTCTTGGGTTTGTGAGCCTTTCCTCGCAGCCGGTGAACTTCCTCAGTTTTCAACATTCCTGAAGACCCCAAGTCTTTCAGTTCCGAAGACTTCTTTTCGGCGATTTCCATCGATTGTGCAATCTCCATCGCTTTCGAGAAATCCAAGGTTTTCTCTCCCAAAGGTTTCCTTTGTATCGACTCTTTTCGCAATCCACAAACAAAACGATCCCTTAGGGCATCATCCATAAAGGTTCCGAACTCGCAGTGAGCCGAGAACTTCTTCAGTTGTGCCGCAAAATCCGCCACTGATTCTGAGTCGTTTCTAAAACGATTATGAAAATTAAAACGCTCAGCGATCACAAGAAGTTTTGGATGGAGATGACTGTTCAGAATTCCCACAAGTTCCTTGTATGGCTTTGCGTCTGGCTTTTCTGGAGTCAAAAGGTTTATCAGAAGGCCGTAAGTCTCTGGTCCGATTGCCGTTAGCAAGACCGCCACTTGATTCTCACTTTTAACACCGTTCGCTTCCATGAAATTTTCAAGGCGCTCGATATACGCTTCAAACGACTCTTTCGCTCGGTCGAACTCTCTTAGCTGACCAATTATACTCATGGTGTTCTTGAAATCCGGTCCTCGTCGCCAGATGTAATATTTCGTAGCTAATACACTCGAAAAAACAGAGACACACGAAGTTGAACACAACAACTCACAGCTTTTAATATCCGAACACACACAAACTTTTGCACGAGGCTCTCCGTATATGTGCATGCCCAAATATGGCAATTGAACAAGAAAGGCCCAAAATACCACACACGAGCACGCCAAACTCACCGGGGAATATAACCCGGCGCCTACAAACACGAAACAGAAGACACAAATGTAACAACAACGAAACAAAAAGAACTAAAGGACAACAGGACAAAAGCAAAGGCAAAGGCAAATAGCAGACCAAAAGGAGGTTGTCAGCCAGATCGACTCATCCCGCAAGAGCGGCTTCGCCAAACAACGCCAGAAGACAAAGAAACACAACAACAGTAAATCCTTAGCTCAACCTGACCCTTTCGTATCCAGAAATCATAAGCCATAACCGTTCCAAAGTCAAAACCGAAAAAAAAAAATTTATATATATATAATATATATATATATATCAGAAAAAAACAAGCAAAAAAGAAGAAGACTATAGATGATCGGTTCGCACCCCAAAATCGTAAGCCGAATCCGTTCCAAAGTCAAAACCGAAAAAAAATGTTGTATCAGAAAAAAAAAACCAAAAGGAAAACGACTAGAGATGAATAACTAGGTGATCACCAAAAAGAGAAGCAAAATAAAC
Organism: Montipora foliosa; assembly: GCF_036669935.1. NCBI lineage: Eukaryota > Metazoa > Cnidaria > Anthozoa > Scleractinia > Acroporidae > Montipora > Montipora foliosa. The sequence continues at coordinate 12,188,283 of NC_090881.1, forward strand.
AGCACGAACACCCCACTGACGGACAAAAAAATGACGACGACGGCCAGACCAACGACGGAAAAACAAAGGAAGATAGAACACGCGCCCGAGTCTTGACACGCTCTAAGACATCGACAGCTGATGAATGCTTACTCCTGAAACGGAAATCATTAAGAGAACCCTAAAGACAGAACTTAAACACATTAAGAAGGTAAAAAACATGGGGAACGACAGAAAAGGTGTCTGCAGAAAAAAAGGAACAAAACTTGACAAAGCAGGATAGAAAGACACAAAGGACAAGCCAGAAACATATGGGATTGAAGGTAGAAAAGGACCCTAACAGCCAAAGGACATTAGAAGAACAAAAGCTGCGGACTCCATCGGATCAGTACAAAAACAAACCGTAGAGAGACCAGAAGAAGCAAGGCGGTCTGCCTTGTAAAGGACCCCATGGGGAACTTTCCATCAAAGATCAATAACAGGACGGTCTAAATCAAAAAAGAAAAGCTGTCGCCACGTAGAAGACCAGAAAAGAGAACCAAACAGAGGAAAGAACTTTTCCTCTCAATGAGGAGAAACAGCATTTCCAGACAAAAGATACATGAAGGCAGACTAATTGGTGACGGAAATTACAGGAAAAAAATCAGTACCCGAACCAATACCCAAAGAAGAAGCCACAAAGGATCCTTTACACGCCCGCCAGGCGCGCAAGAAAGAAATATAAAAAAGAGGAAGAGAAGCCAACAAAAAGCATTACGTGAAGAAAAACAACATGCGGAGTAGTGTTGAGCAACGAAGAAAACCAAAGAACCATGAAACAAACCCAAGAACGAGACAAGACAAAACGACGAACCCATTGCACACGATGAACGCACACCTCACTCTGAAAATCAACAACAGAAAACCACCAAAACAATAGGGTTGAACCACGATGCGACGAGCCACTAAATCACACTTACCACTCCAAGAGAACTTAAAAACTAACGTATTGAACTCCGCACTGACCCACCGGGGCACATTAATAAGAGACCTCACGTACCACACACGAAAAGGGCCAAGGCATTGATGACTAACTGAAGCCTTGCCACGATATGACATATGACGCTGACGCCAAGAGGAGGAGGAAGAGGAAGTATTTCATCGTAACTTATTGTGATCAATCGCTTTTGTCCGATAATCTGTCACTTTTTTACGTTTTAATGTCACATGATTGGACATCGGGACAGGACATCCAGTTCGAGCCATAACAATGTGGACAAACATTGAAGGGCTTCGCACACAAAAAATAGGCTCTCAATTAAACGGTGGATTTTTAGGAAACACTTTTTTTTCGCGTTGTTGAAATGTACATAGTTGATAAATTCTATAGATGAAGCTGTCCAATCCAGCGCCAAGTTTAAAAGGACCTCAAACAGGGACCATCATCGGTGTCATAGTTAGAATAAGTCAAAACACGGGCTGCTCTATTTTGTAATTTCTGTAGGCCTATCCTGCTAAGTTATCCCACAGTTTCCCCCAACAACATAGCGTTTTAGTGCCCCAATGCCAGAAGCGACTTTCTTTGCTAGTTTATTGATAATAGAAATTGTCAGGGAATATGGAAGAGTACTCAGCCTCTGCCTTGATCCAATGAGCATGAACTCGGTTTTTGTCATATTTAGAGCAAGTTTGTTTGTTCTTAGCCAGTTGTGAACACTTTCTAAATCTTGATTTAGATGGAACTACACTAGACACTGCATATGTTAGGGGGTGTCATCACTGTTTAGTTTATGAATAGCATGTTTCGATAGGCTGACTTCTTGATGGGACCAATTGGTAAGGAGAAACGTCTGACTGACAGTCATAGATGTCAGAATTCTGGTGTTCCAGTTGTTAGAACCCCACTAACATTCAGATGTTGTTAACATTTACCTATACCAAGTCCCATATGACTGAGCGTTTTCGGTAAATCATAGCAAATGCAATTGTTTTTGGACTTGATTACCAATAAACCACACTCATTTTCTCGTGTTTATGTAGCCGAAAGTTTGGGATATGGCATCTGGTCCAGTTCCATTTGCCTCGTCAAAGGAGACGACCAACTATGCCCGTCTGTCCCGGCTTCTTGTGGATGTGGGAACCCAGGCCCTGAGAGACACGTTTGACACAATACATCCTCCAGCTACCCTTCACCGGATTTTGTCAAGTACTTCAGCTGCTTACCCTACATTAAAGTGGCTACAAACGAAAAAAATTCTTAATCCCACACAGTGGGGAAAGCTGTACCCAACTATTCCTTCATCAGTGTCATCAGCCAGCTTTGACATCACTCTTCTGATGGTACTGTTGAGAAATATATGTGGTTTCAGTCCTCCTGCCAGTACTGGAAACTGGGACGAGCTTCCTCTCCAAGGTGATAACAGTATAGAGGCAAACATAGCAAGAATCAAGTATTACAGAAACAATGTCCACGCTCACGCCAGCCAGGCTTCGGTTGACGATACAGTATTCAATTTTTTATGGCAAGATATCAGCAAGGTACTGCTAGCACTTGGATCTGGAACATTGTATGCGTCTGTGATCAGCCGTATGAAGACTGATTGCATGGATCCTGATGTTGAGGAGCACTATCGAGAGTTGCTGAAGGAGTGGAAGAAAGATGATGATAATACAAAGGAAAAGCTTGAAAATTTAGAAGGTATGCCCGACCTCAAAAAGAGTTAGATATGTAATTAACCTTATTATGGTCATGTACTTTTGAAGAGAGTACTGGAATTCAGAAGTAAAATAAATAAAATAAACGGGTATGTAAAGGATAAGACAAGTGGGGAGACCCTTCAATTTTCTTCATGATTGTTCCGCTTTATATTAAAAGAGAACAAGTTGTTCTCTGATAGAACATCACTCTCCAGGACTGGTCTAACAGGTTTGCTAGAAAATGGTGGCTTTCATTTTGTATTCGACTTGAATGCTGTAGTTCTGCTTGCGCAGTCGCACGTGTTAAAGATTTTAATTCTTTGAGAAACTGCGTGTGGGTTTCTTAAGTGTGGTTTTCAGTGGTTTATGGTCAGACTGGACAATTGCATTGCCTCTTGCAAAGATGTACTGGTCAGGTTTCTCACATGCAAAGACTGTGGCAATGAGTTCCTTTTCAATTTGTGCATAGTGCAGTTTGTGTCATCACACGGGAACTGAAAGCCACTGGGTGTTCCTGTTGCAAGAGGACTGTGCCAAGGCCACTTTGGTTTCATCGGCTGGTGTAAGCGCACATGCAATAATTTCCTTGACACAGGCCACGGCTGCAGCCAGGCCGGCAGATTGCCAACTCCACCTAGCATATCTTTCAGTCATATTTTCTGTCAGACGGAGTTAAATGTAGCTTGTAGTGTAACTATTACGAAAGAAAAGGGTTAATTAATATTAAGGTGAAACACAAACATGTCTATCTCATTATTTACTCATTATCTTGCATTTTGTTTTAATCCAGAATTGCTCAAGTCGGAAGTTGGAGAAGTGAAAGGTGTGTACTATACATTGTCATTTATAGTAACAGCTAAAGGACTAGAGGTCTCACTAGTGTATGACTTGACTTACGTGTGATTCTACACGGCTGCAGACATATCATACCTAAATATAGTTGATTGACTAGTAGTTTATTGGGGAGGATTCAGAGCCACCTTAAATTTTTCAGCCGTGAAGGTAGCTCTAAATCCTCTTCTAATAAGTTATTTTGCGAAGTGGTCCTATTTATCGTACCTGTTACTTTGAGCCAATACAAAATAGGTGTCATCTCGATCGTTTCTTAGGTATAAGTATTTAACAGTTCATTGACACAAAAATAACACAAAGTTACAACGAAAAAAAGTTGAATTAAAGACAGTCTGTTGTCACAGCTATTCTTATCTTACAACACATGAGCGTGTACATCATGAAATAGAGTCTTGTGCAGTCATCTTGTCAAACGTTTATCAGGATAGTAAAAAAATTCTATGTTGAGGACATATCAACTGTCTTTCTGTGGACTTGTCCCATGTCTAGTCCAGTGCATCCATCTTAATTGTTAAAGGACCGTTGAGTTCTCTGGGAAGAGATTACATGCCTTACCTGTCAGCCTTTTTCAGTGTATGCGCTATATTCGTGTACGCTTCATTAGAATTATTTGCTCTTTTATTCTATCTATTGATTAATTCAGCCATTGATTTGATTTGATTAAGACATCCTGAAGAGACTTGAAAGTGATGAAGGCAGCACCAAAGACACCCTAAAAGAGACACATGGTGAGTTCATGCGTTTTATTGACTTAATAATTGTCCGGGAAAAAAAAGAAGTAATTTCAAGTTTCGCTTAATGACTGCTCTTTTACTCCCAAAGAAATGTCAAAACATTTGAGGGACAAGTTCAGTGAGATGGAAGGTAGGTATAAATGTAACTGGCCCTTATTTTATGCGTTAATTATAATGTGAGTGTTTTTATTGGAGAACAACATACATTGATAATACGTAATGGATATAATAATGTGAGTCATTCAAGGAAGTTTTTATTCTACCAAATACACAAACATCGGTACAACCGTTGCAAAGGGTCTTTTCGTGCCTATTGCGCAAATGCCTTCGGTTGCAATCTTAAGGAAATTACCAGTAGGATTTACAGGTGCCCAGACCACAACACCGGGGACTCCTTGCGTCGCTCTCGTCTAACGGGTCGAGGGTTCTTTAATGTCTCACACAAGGGCTATGTGATGAATCGTATGGTTTATTGAGGGCGTCCAAGAGGTCAAATGTCTGACCATTTGCAGATATTATTGCTGTTTTATTCTCAAACAAACAACTTTCTGAAAAGTCAGACCCAATTTAAATTAAGGACCGAAACTCGGAAGCAAATTGAATTTGTTCCTGACAAAGATTTGAGTTTCAAAATAACTATACCAAAAGTACTTCTCACTATCTCACTCCTTATTTTACTTTTTGAAGAAATGTTGAAGCAGTTGAAGAGGCAGGGAGAAAGTTCAAGTACTAAGCTTGAAGAGACCGAAGGTACAGTCAAGTTCAAATAAAGATCGCCTAATTCATGAGGTCGAGTGACAAGAGTTGCTTTCAATCGCATCAAGGTTCCTGAAATCTCCACTCATTGATAAGTTGTGCATTTATTAAAATGAACTTATATATAGGGTATCGACCTCTCCAAGAAAACAAAATATTTTGAGACGTCAATACAGTACAGCAGTATAAGGAGAGACTTTAAGCATTTTTTTTACACATCATTTTTTAACATCCAAGTATTCCGTGGTAGGGGGAAATTCATCATAATTTGTACTGCATTGAAGCGAGTGTGATCATCACAGTTCAGAGAGTAACTTTGACAGTTGCAAAGAAGACTTCAAAAAACGCAGGTCTGAACGGGAATCGGACCTATTGATGACCGTTCGTTAGCGCTGCAATGCTCTATCTTGTCAGTCATCTGAGATGTAGAATGAACTCGCAACGGACTGACTCCTATGGCATAGCCATGGGTTCGAGTCCACTTCAGGCCTCCTTGCCATCATAATTATCGCTTAGAGTCACACCCCGAAGCTCGATTTATATGTATGACTCTCACATATTTTACTATCAATAATTTTAGTCGACCTTAACTACACTAACGTGTAAGCGTCAATCTCAAGTACTTACCTTGGGTTTATTTTTTCAGTTGATGACTCTTTCTTAATTTCAGATGGCTTTAGTGCTGCTGACTTTATCGAGGATATTCGACAACTCTACAAAAGCCGTGAAGGATGGCTTGCACCTTTCCCGTGGTGCGAGGAGTTTCGATTCCATCTTGACAGCATTTTTACAAGGCTTAAAATGGTCAGCAGGAAAAAAGAACGAGGCGAAAAGACTGACTCCGTTGTCAATATGTTGGAAATCTTCAAACCACATGCAGAATGTTCACTACCCAGAAAGGTTTTGATTGAAGGACAGCCAGGCATGGGAAAGACAACCTATTGTAACAAGGTTGCTTACGACTGGGCCAAGAACTGTAAAGCTGAAGATTCGTTTCCTGATTTCCAAGTGCTGCTGTTGTTGAAATGTAGAGACATTAACTCTGACTTATGGGAGGCTATTGATGACCAGCTTTTACCGAAAGACATAAAGAAAGAAGAAAGAGAGAAGTTCTTTACCTTCGTTCGGGACCATCAGTCAAAGGTTTTGCTGGTACTTGATGGATTGGATGAGTTGCCAACCCACAAATTACCCGTCTATAAAGAAATCATTCAAGGGAGAATGCTTCCAAAATGTTACTTAGTGGTTACAGCACGCCACGAAGCTGGGATAAAAGTACGGAAATGCTGCGACACTCTGCTAGAGGTCGAAGGATTTACCAAACACGGCGCCGAAGATTTTATTTGGAGATATTTTAAAACTGAGAAGCATTTGGCTAAAAAGATCTTGGAAAAGCTGCATACAGACGCAAGCCTTGAGGGATTAACTGCAAATCCATTAAATATAGCACTTCTTTGTCTCCTTTGCGAAGACTTCCAAGGAGATTTGCCGAAAGGTAGAACTCTCCTTTTCTTCGAAATAGTTCAGTGTGTACTGAGAAGGTTCAGGGAAAAGAAAGATTTATCAGAAACGGACGAAGACTTGACAAAATTGTACCACTCTGAATTAAAGCATCTTGGTTATATAGCGTTGAATGGCTTGCGTGAGGATGAAATGTATTTCGACCACAGCGCATTCCGAGATTGTACCAGCAACTTAATACCTGAATTGGGATTTCTGTCAGTTCAGCCTGGACGCAGCAAACGAAGACCAAGCCTCTGCTATGGGTTTCTACACAAGAGCTTTCAAGAGTTCTTTGCTGCATTTTATCTCAGTTGCCAGCTTGTTGATGAGGAAATTAGTCCAGATGATTTAGTTGCTGACAACAGATATTTTAACGAGTTTCAACAGGTGCTTATGTTTACTTGTGGTATCTTGGCTCAACGGTTCGAGACAAAAGCCAAGGCACTTATGGCAAGTATAGCGAGTCAAATTAACCAATCAATTGAAGAACGGAGGTGTAGTGACTATCTATGCGTTGCATTAATTTGCATCACTGAATGTGAGAAAGATCAAGGTACCTTCAGCAAAGAATTGGCGCATACGCTTGGTTCGCTTCTTGAAATTCAGAGGTTCATTTGTTTACGGAGCTTAGATGAAAATAGCGTTGCTGTATTAGCTCATGCATTGGAAACAAATTCAACGCTGAAACTGTTGGATTTGGGTAACGATAACATCGGTGACTCGGGTGCCGCTGCCTTGACTAAAGCAATGGAAATAAATTCAACACTGACACGGTTGGATTTGCCTGGCAATGGAATCAGCGACTCGGGTGCCGCGGCACTGGCTAAAGCAATGGAAAGAAATTCAACGCTGGCATGGTTGGATTTGTCTCGAAATAAAATCGGTAAGTCGGGTGCTGCTGCACTGGCAAAAGCGCTGGAAGTCAATATAACGCTGACGCAGTTGTACTTGTCTGACAGTGCAATCGGTGACTCGGGTTTTGCTGCACTGGTTAAAGCAATGGAAATCAATTCAACGCTGACCCGGCTGGATTTGCCTGGCAATGGAATTGGTGACTCCGGTGCCACTGCACTGGCTAAAGAAATGGAAGGAAATTCAACGCTGACATGGTTGGATTTGTCTCGAAATAAAATTGGTGACTCGGGTGCTGCTGCACTGGCTGTAGCACTGGAAATCAATTCAACACTGAAATTTTTACATTTGTCTTGCAACAAAGTCGGTGACTCGGGTACTGCTGCACTGGCTAAAGAAGTGGAAAGAAATGTAAGGCTGGCATACTTGGATTTGTCTAGCAATGAAGTCGGTGACTCGGGTGCCGCTGCACTGGCACAAGCAATGGAAATCAATTCAACGCTCGCATACTTGGATTTGTCTGATAATAAAATCAGTGACTCGGGTGCTACTGCCCTGGCTAAGGCAATGGAAAGAAATTCAACGCTGAGATACTTGAATTTGTCCGGCAATGAAATCGGTGACTTGGGTTCTGCTGCACTGGATAAAGCAATGGATATCAACTCAAGGTTGGATTTAATATTACTTATCATATAACTCGTACGGCCCCGCTGGCGCTTTTATTGTAAAACTATTGGGAAAATTCCTCTACGAGGGCCATACGCATACCGTGAGCAGGACCGGAAAAGGGTGATGTAGCAGCTCTCGTAACGTATAATGTGATTGGCTCGTTACACTAGCCAAAAACAAAAGAC
>NC_090881.1:12206488-12276488 GCF_036669935.1 Montipora foliosa
ACACAATTTTGGCCGACTCATTTGCTGATTATTTTACAGAAAAGATTACTAAGATCCATCAGTCTTTCTCCCATAGAGAAGATAAGATCTGTGGACTTCCTACACTAGAACCTTCTATTCAAAGCGCAAGATTAGATTGTTGCGTTTGCTAGTAAACCCTGTGCAAAGTCATGCTGTTTAGTTCCTATTCCATCGACAGTTTTTAAGTTAAGGGTTGCCTTAAAGTGTTACTTCCGACTATTACAAAGATTGTATATTTAATAAGTTACAGATAATACAGAATGCCGCTGCAAGAATTGTTACTTTCACAAAGAAAACTGATCATATCACTCCGGTTTTATTCAAGCTTCATTGGTTACCAGTTCAATATAGAATTATTTTTAAAATACTCCTGTTAGTCCACAAAGGTCTGAACGGTTTAGCTCCTGCCTATATTTCTGAACGTTTACATTATCGTACCAGTTCTCGTTTACTACGCTCTGTTTCACAAAGACTCTTAAGCATTCCAAGGACATCTCTGAAGACATACGGTGACAGAGCTTTTTCGGCTGCTGGCCCCAAACTGTGGAACGAACTACCTTTATCACTCAGATCATCAAACACTTTGGCTGTTTTCAAAAAGGACTTGAAGACTTATTTGTTTAAACTTGCCTTAAGTTAACAATTTATACTTTAATTTCCTTTTTAATTATTACGTAATTTGTTTTTTATTAATTTGTATTTTTAATCATATAGTGGATATTGTAAAGCGCTATGAAGAAGTAGTCGACTTAGCGCTATATAAATGCTTATTATTATTATTATTATTATTATTATTATTATTATTATTATTATTATTATTATTATTATTATTATAGACATTAGAACAGCATCCTTTTCTTTTTTATTTTTATTTTAACATTTTCTGGCAAAGTTTGCCCTGTGGGTTACAGTGCTCATCGAGAGAATCACTTCGATTAAAGAAACGAACAAATAGCATTTGCTCTAGATCTGGTCAGGAAGAGCAAAGAGATAACAAATACAACAAACACCTATATAACACAAAAGGAGAAAAGATGAAAAGTAGACCCGACAGGGGGAACGCACACCGTCAAGTGTTTTAATGAAATTTCATAGATTCAGTTATAAAGGACTGCACATGAAAAAAACAAGTCACTATTTTGTTTTAGCGACAGATTAAAGGGCGCACCAAACAGAGAAACCGATATTATTTGTGATTCTGACATAGTTGTCCACCTGTCAGCAAGTATGCAAGTAGCAGAGGAGAGCGATTTTGTTCTAGGGGCAGAATAAAGAGGACATTCAAGAAGATAATGCTTGACGGTCTGTGTGTGAAAATCCCACAAACACACAGGAGATTCTCTACACCCTATTTTCAAAAGGTAATAGTTAAGGGGGCATACAGCCGAGTAGAAACATTTTTCCTATCAATGGCAAAGTTGTAAAGATCATTTAGATATGGTACACAAAAAAGCAAAGTAAAGATCGTTTGAAAGAACCAATAGAATTAAGATAACATAAATCGAAACTGATATCATTCCACAACAGGTAGTGCGGGGAAAAAAAGATCTCTTAAAACGCTCAGTACGACTTGAAAAAAGGGAATAATTTGAGGTGGTTCTTATAATTAAGGAATAATTTATCCTTTCACTTAACTTACAAAGGATATACTTCAGTACGATAACTAGGACAAAGGTTATTCACAATCTTGAAATACAACATTATAAAATAATTAGGACAGTATGCGCACTCTCATTGGTCAATAGCTGTGTTTATATGAGAGTATGGAAACACGGCTGTGACGTCACACGAATTTTGATTGGTTATGTGTTGTCAGACACGCGTTTCGATTGGCTGGTAGGAAATATGAGCGTGTATCAAGAAAATCTGTTTCAATCAAGAAGTAAGAAAAAAATCAGCATTTTCCTTCATTTGTTGAATTATCTTCGAGAAATATTTTATAAAAGCAATAGAAATATTTTTTCCTGTGTTTTCATAGCCTTATCTAAACACCCGGGGGATTTGGGAGATTTTTCGATAGTTATGCAAACCCTCGACTGCGTCTCGAGTTTATAAAACTGTCTCGAATTCTGCCAACTCCCCCTCGTGTTTAGATGAGGCTATGGAAACACGGAAACGTCCTCTATTGCTTAAATAGTTAATGAATCGCTCTTCTAACCCTCATGCCTTCCCAAGCACTTTTGGTACATGAGATGTTGGTTGCCATAGTTGGTTTTAGGGTTAGACGTCGTGGCTTTGACTCCGGCCGGATCAACACTCAGGGTCTTAACTTTGGAGAAAGTTCTGCCGTTGTAATTACATCTGCAAATGGCTAGACTTTCACGTCTTCTCGGATAAGAACTATACACAATAGGCCGGTCTCACAACCCCTTCAATGTTCACAACCGAGTGAGACATGGGGCATGGAGCTCTCGGATGTTGTGGTGAGGACCCATTTCATTCATTCATGTGCTGGGTGAAACCGCTACTAAAATCATAGTTGCTACCAGCGGCGCCTGTATATGCTGACTTCCGATCTCACCCATGGATCGATTGCTTGTAAAGCGCATTTAAATTTAAGCAATAGAGGACGTTTTCCATGTTTCCATAGCCTCATATCAACACGAGGGGGAGTTGGGATAATTCGAGAAAGTTATGTAAACTCGAGACGCAGTCGAGGGTTTGCATAACTATCGAGAATTCTCCCAAATCCCCTGGAAAAGAAATCCTCTGTTGCTTTTATAAAATATTTCTTCAAGATAATTCGACCAATGTAGGAAAATGCTGCTTTTTTTAAATTCTTGATTGAAACAGATTTTCTTGATACACGCTCATATTTCCTACCAGCCAATCAAGACTTGCGTCTGATAACACATAACCAATCAAAGTTCGTGTGATATCACAGCCGTGTTTCCATACTCTCATCTAAACACAGGTATTAACCAATGAGAGTGCGCGTACTATCCTAATTATTTTATACATGTAAATAGAAAATGTTCTCCATAAATTCATCACCATAACCATTCCCATTAAAATATAACTTATCGCTATCTCAAGTATTTCGGGATCATTCCATCTTGTTGATATTGTACAATACGGGCGAACTCATGATCCTGTAGCTGGATGGATACGAATGGATTTAAGTTTAAGATAGAAAACGAATGTTTAATGGTGTATGCTCTCGTTGTTGGCAAAACCTAAAATTTGATAATGTCACGCTGTTGCTTGAAATGCGCCGAAATTCCTGCTGCACGTACAGAACGATTATTTTTCCTTCCTCAACCAATGATATTAGGGAGTTTAAGAAATGAGTATCACAATGACAACGCCATCAAACAAGAGTATTATTGATTTTAAGAGGGAAAAAAATGTGCTGCATGTGTAACTTACATTTTATTGCTGTACTCTGCATAATCATCAAATTTGAGGTTTCAAAGACAACGTGAACGTACTAATGCAAATCTTTCATTCTATATTTTTATTAGCCTGAAAGCGCTCGTTTAAATTCAATTTTAGAATAATTTGTTTACATTGTGTGGGAGGTGCGGTGGCCTCATGGTTAGCGTGCTCGACTCCGTAGCGAGTGATTCGGGTTCGGGCCCTGGCTGGGGATATTGTGTTGTGTTCTTGGTCAAGACACTTTACTCTTACGGTGCCTCTCTCCACCCAGGTGTATAAATGGGTACCGGCGAATTCAATGCTGGGTGTAACCCTGCGATGGACTAGCATCCCATCCAGGGAGGAGTAGAAAAAATACTCCTAGTTGCTTCATGCAACGAAAACCGGGGATAGGCTCCGGCGTGTTGGGCCACTGGCTCGAAAGCAGGCTTTTCACGCCTACATTGTACAAAGTGAACGAGATGAAATAACAGCAAAGTATTCAGGATTGTGCACAGTTACATTTTGAAGGGACGTTTCCGTCGCCGTAGCCGGAGTAGATCTTTAAAGTCCCTATTTTTGCTTTGAGGAATTGTCGTAGCCGTAGCCATCGTCTTTGCTTAAACTCCCTACGGACTTCAAGATCTACGACGGCGACGTCGACGAAAGCGTCCTTCACGTCGTACAATGTGGGTGAAGTAACCCCTAAAATAAAATGGTAGGAGCGGTTTCAGAATGCAAATATTGTACGCTCGCGTTGTAGTCGAAACCTCAAAATTGGTGATCTCACGTCGTCGTTGTGCAGGGTACCGCACGAATATGTGGTAAGATGCATGCCGCACGCGCAGGACGATTATTTTCCTCCTTTAACCAATGATATTAGGAAACGACGACGCCTACGGCAACGACAACGCCACAAAGCAGTAATAATATTGGTTAAAAGGGGGGAAAATGATCGTGCTGCACGTGCGTCACGCATTTTTGTAAATTTCTGTCCAGTATTCGTCAAAACAACAACGTAAATGGACCAATTTTCAGGTTTTGACGACAACATGGACAAGCAACAGTGAATTTTTCTTTCTCTCTCTTTGCTTGAAATCCGCACGTACCAGTCTGGTTATAGCATACTTCACCCATACTGTACTTAAAACATCGTGAAACACTTAGGACAGCTCAAACTAATAGTTTGAAGAGACGTTTTCGTCGCCGTAGCCATCGTGGTTTCTTAAACTCCCTTTTGTTATTTTGTTGCGTTCTCGTTGAAGATCGCACGGCAAGAAACCGCACCACAACACATAAGTATAATTACACAGGTCATTATTTGAAATTAATTTCTTTGCTTGTCACGTCGACAAAGCGGCTTGCGGCCATTTTGAAAAAAAAAAACGCTTAGGTGTTTATTGCGTAACAGTCACCTCAAGTGGAGCCAATCAGCGCAAAGAATTTTCATTAATCACCTATGTAATTATACCACTAGCTAATAAACACAGCAATAAACTCTTAATATTCCTCAATGGCGGCGTTCTTTGCACATGGTCTTAACCATATATGGGCAAGCCAAATAAGGCAAATAGTTATATTAATGTTCCCCTAGTCGGTGTGTTTCCGATAAAAATTGAAGTTAATTGAATTGTTCCCTCTTGTGTAACACATTTCGCAATAGAACTTTTGAAAGAGATGAAAGGAGGGATTCAGTTCTATCACTGATGGGTATAGCAGCTCAGTCGTCTTGTGTCCTATGGCCATTGATCTGTTATGGTATTGGTCAAGACTATTGTTCATGTTAAGGACTCAGTCTATGTGATAGTGTGACTATGGTCTTGCCCTATAAGGGAAAGGAAATCAATCATGAAAAGGGGAGGATGAATTAATGGACTGCCCTCCACAAAGTTTCCCGGCCGTGGCCCTGTTTTTACCTAGGTGTGTCACGTGGTAAGAACAGACGATGTGCACGTGAAATCACATGTCTAACACTTGCGACAGCAAATGTTAAAATATGACGTGAACACCTCCAAGGCGGTTAGGTAAAAGACTACGCGAGAAAACGCAAAGTTAGGTATAATTTATGAGCAACTGTCCGAATAGTTAGACTCCGGTTCGAGAACTCAATCTGGACGCTTTAAAGTCTGAGAATGATGAATAATAAAGAACTGAGTTTACATGTAAAAAAAAAATAATAATAATAATTGAAAGAAAGTTAGTCTCTGATGTAGCTTGTAAAGTAATCTCAAAGAAATCAAGGCCTACTGAAATGAAAATGTTGTGCACATAATACGACCCCTCAAAATGCATATGGTTGCAGAATTTTATTCATTCTCCTTTTTGTTGTTGTTCTTGTAGAAAGAGGTATGTATCCCCTAGCAAATCAAAATTGTTTCTTTTATGACAGTCCAGTTCCTAACCCCGCTTTACCGTCAAAACTACTTTGTCTTAAAGACGTCAGTGAACAGGTCTGTAGCTAGTTTGTGTGACCTATTGTATGCGTTCTCGTGTGTATGTGGTACACGGCTCACACGCGAACAATGCATCCGATGTAAATTAAAGAGCAGTTTTGTGCGTTTGTCTCGCTTTTTTATTTCAATGAAGTTCCACCATATTCTTTCTACCCATTTAAATGATTTTACTGTAGTTTGTGAGTGACACATATACATTTTGATAGATGGCGTAATCTCAGGATATTAATAGATGCCATCATGATTTCTTCAGAAGAATATAATGGTGCAGTTTGGAAAGAGCAGCTGCCTTATTATTCACCAGCGTCACAAATTCCTGCCGATCTTGGAGTTCATTTTGTTGAAACTCTAGCAGGCTTCCAACAGACTGTTTATTTTCGCGATTTATGCACGTGCTGTGGGCCTATTGGCACCACAGACACTCTTACACCCTTACAACCCGGTGACATAGTGTGTAGTGCACTTACTACCAAAACTGGGAACTCTGATAATTTAGATGCTGCGTGGTGAGGATACTATGATCTATAAGAAAACGTTTTGAAGAATTTTCCTTGACTGACGCGGACTGAAAGTGGTCCCCTATTAAATGACTAATTTTTTTTTACGTTCTCGCCAGGCTTTTTATCGTCTTTCGTGTGATACCACGCTTCGCACGCGAACATTATTTACCACAGTTAGAAAGCATTTCTCTATTTAATCTACGTTTGTCTTTAATACACCATAATATTGACCAGATTTTAGGTTTTTTAACTGCTCGACTGCTGTTTAGCAGAACCATGTTATGCATCTCATAACGCGTCACGCCTGGGAAAGAAAATTATAACTTCCTGTTTTCCTAATTGATCTCGTGACTTTTCCCAGACCATTAAAGTTGACAAAAGTTCATTGTGGGTGTAACAGAGTATTGGAAGTGACTTAAGGTCTGGGAAAGGTTCAGGTTTGAAGTCTGTTTATAAGGGCATGTATTCTAACCATAGGGTATTATGTAAGAGTCACAAACCATCGTTTACTTTTTTAGCGCCAAAGAATAGCGCAGATGCGTTTTGTCCTTTGCAGGCTTTTCGTTCCATTTTAATGATCCTTTCAAACAGTCCGTCTGCAAACATTTTAATGACTTGTGAGGTGAACTTTATGTTGTATTCATTTTTGTGTCAGGAACAGATCCTGTGTAATTCTAGATCGCTGTCTGTACGGATTAAAATTCTATCTTCAAAAAAAGCTTGACGAGAGAGGTGCACGGGAAACAAGGTATGGGATTTTTGAAGTTAACAATGTGATTAACTTGTCGGCATATATTCCACTTCGTTTTGATGTTTCACTTCTCACCAATATCAATAGAAATATAAACATCTGCCCCAGAAATCATGTGTTCCTGTTGTCACCGAGGTTTTAAAGGGAAGTCGACCTAGGAAACCAGGCGATCAGTCATCACAGTATTCCGCAAGAGAAAAAGGTGGTCTGCTAATTGCTTCGCCTTATTTGCATAATGATGCGTCTGCTTAACAAGTAAAGGGATATTTGAGGTCTAATATTCTCTGTGATTTTAATGACGATGCAGGGATATTCTAGTCATCGCTTTATTTTCAGGATAACATGGTCAAGTGTAAGGGTATGTTCTAAGCCGATTCGCTGTCTCTTTGATCGTAACTGATAAAAGGGATCCAGAAGGTGGATGTGTTGGATACAATTAATGCGCATAGTTTATAAACTACATTGATGAAGCTTTCCAATCCCAGCGCCAAGTTTAAAAGCCCGAGGATCGTGTCTTTTGACATTACTATACAGTGGACGCTCCTCGACAACGCTCTCGTGAGTATTGATTGTCCAAGGCTAGATGAATGAAAGTAATGATCAGAATATGTCGTTCTGTTGATTAATACAAACAATTTAAGGGAACTTACAAGTTTCTTTACTCCGATGTGAAACAATCGAATGACGGTGGTTAGTTTTGTTCGGTTTAACATTGCTTGTCAGCTAATGGCTTGCCACTGAATTTGTGACTGTGTGTATTTCCAATCTTTCTTTCCTATGCTTGATAAGTGTTGGCCCGTTTGGGATTATGTTTTAATTTGCTTTTGATCAATATGAATGTGCTCCAAGAACGTGATATGAACATTTTAGTAACTCTCGATAACTCAATAATTAGCAATGATTAGCTTCGAATAATGCACCACATGAGAAAATCTTCGAAACAACGTACCAAATTGCTTACTCTAATACACCAACTCTGCATGAACTTTTCTTCTTTCCTTTACATTTGATAATGTTACACCGAAACTTCATAATATATATATATATATTTTTTTATCATTACTATTTCTTTTAAATTGTTTCGCAAAATCGATTCTTATAAGAAAGCCTTTTTTTGTGTGATAAAAGATTACAAGTTGACTGATCAATCCACCGATAGACCTTATTCTCTTGTACATTTTGTTTTTCCGTTACAGATCATGTGATAATACTCAGGAGAACTGATCCTTTGTCTTGTTCCGCATTAAAAAGTGTGCATGCAGGCATGAATATGTCTGTATGCACTCATTTTAATGAAGGCATGCACTCATTTTAATGAAGGCAATGCACTCATTTTAATAAAGGCAATGAACAAAACAAAGGACGAAATCTGCTGAGTGATCATATGATCGTCATTTTATTAATATGTCAACCAGAACCTAATTGACTTCTTTTGATCCGTGGTTGGCAAATTTGAATACAAAAAGAAATGTGACGTCAATGTTTGTAAACAAGAAGTATCGCTACAGCTTATATATGTTGCACAACTTGACTATAATTATAATGAAGATCTGAGAAGTGTGATAATCTTGAAGCTGGTAAGGACTAGGTGATTCACATGAAAACCGTTTGAGCAAATGTTTCGTGAGCTTAACAAACTGAATTAACGTTTCTCTTGCATGTCATACCAACCTTGTCATGCGAACCGAAGCATTGCATGTTTGTTTTTTTCTCTATAATCTACCTTTGCCTTTACACCACAGAGCACTGACTAGTTTTTAGTTACTTAACTCACATTAGGCTTGACGAGTGGGAAAGATAATTATGGCTTCCTGTTTTCCCAATTTATCTCGTGGCTTTTCCCACCCAGACTAAAAGTAGTGGGTATATTAACAGAGTTGATCACTGAAGTGATTTAAAGTTTTGGAAGAATGGCTTTGAAGTCTGTTTGAACTCAGTAAGGCATATTCCTTATTACATGATATTTTCGCGACAGGTTAATTTCGCGAAATTAAAGTGACACGTACATTAAGTGTCGCGAACATAACATGACGCGAAAATTAAGTGACTAAAGGCCCGTCACGGTAAACGCTCGCAACATTGTTGGGCCCAACATGTTGCGAGCGTTTGCACACATCGGCTAACATCGCGCAACAAGAGACAACATTGTTGGGCCCAACAATGTTGCGTGTTGTTGCGAGCGTTTGCACGGGCCTTAACATAATGTCAATAACCAAGAAAGAAGGACTTATTACCACTGAAAAGTTTAGAAAATCACATTTTTTAGTATTCGATTATGAGGCAATTCCTTGGTCATCCTCATTGCTGCTACTTTTTGTCTCCTTTCCAGGCGGCACTTCTTTTGCCCAGTCTTCAAACGTTCCATTAACTAGCTCCCTGTAATTGTAATGCTGCTCCACTAGCTACTTAAGCGTCTCAAAGTATCCATTATAACTGTCGCCTCCAATGGAATTTCCAAACTCCTTTGTTTATGAATGGCGACCTTAAGCTATCGAATTTGGAACCAATACATGCAACTTGGTTGGTGGAAATACCATAGTATAGACTATTTTCCCATTCCATAGGTTTTTTTTTTTGTTTTTTTTTTTTGGGGGGGGGGGGGGGGTGGGGGTGGGGAAGTTATTTACATAAAAACAATATAAGTTATTTACTTTTGGGACTGTATCATGCTTTAGTGAACTGGATATCCATTTTTTTTTATGCAAATAGCCTCCCAAAATGAACTGTATTCTGGGATTTGCGAAAATAGGGAATATTTTTTCACCAGCGCACAGGGGAGGGTTCACGTCTTGAAAGGATACATACATACATACATACATACATACATACATACTTAATTGACTGCTCCCTATAAGGGCTTTTCAGGGCCAATGAAACACAGTTAACGAAACGACGGAACAGAGCAACAGTTAAGAATCCCAACTGGCCGGAGGCAAACCAGTCGGCTATTTACAAGTGCAGCTGGGAAGTTGAACTAGGGACTATCGGGAACAAATTCGACGAGTGGTCAGAACGGGTCTTGAATCCGGCATCTCCGAATCTCGAGGCAACCACCCTAACCACTGGGCCATACTGCCTCCTCAAATAGATGGGAGAAGGCGGGAGTAAAGGGTGTGTTAACTGAAAGGGAAGTATAGATGGTTTTCAATCACGTGATGAGACGGCTATTTTGGTGCACAAAACAATAGCAAATTATGGCTCATGTTTTGCATTATAATAGAGTCAAATTCCCAAAAGACTTTTTTCTCTATAGTTGTGTGCACCAACATGGTTGCTGCATGTGACGTCAAGTAAAAACCATTTATTACAGCCAGTGTATTATTGGCAGTGAAATGTAAATTGTGTATTAAAAATCGCGAAATATGAGTGTCGCAAAATATGTGACATCAAAATCGCGAAATATAGATGTCGGCATGTGGGCAGTGTGGCCCAGTGGTTAGGACGCTTCCCTTGAGATCCGGGGATCCCGGGTTCAAGAGACGGTCTGACCACTAGTTGAATTTGCTCCTCATAGGACCTGGTTCAACTTCTCAGCTGCATTTGTAAATAAAGGGGGTAGTTTCTAAAGAAACTGGTGCTGTGTCGGTGGGGAAGTAGTACACAAAAATTTGGTTTATCAACGGAGTTGATAATGTAAATTGGCCACCGTACAGAGATTCTAAAAGCTGACGTTTCGAGCGTTATCCCTTTGTCAGAGCGAATCGAGGAATTGTGGGTCATGTGTAGTTTTTATAGTAGAGTAGGAGCTCTGCTATTGGTGGTAACATGGCAACGTGAAAAATGGGAATACATTATTTGAATGAAAAGCGTTCGTTAATACCGTGAGGATTAAGGGTGCCGATTTGGAAGATGAATTTTTGTTCCAGATTCTTACGGCTTTCCGTCGTACCTAGGTTTAGGGAAAGGCCGCAGATAGCCATGTGTCTTATAGAGTGGTTAGGGAGATTAAAATGACGAGCGACTGGCTTAGACGCATCCTTGTCATTCTTCTCAACATCGCAAAGATGTTTACCTAGTCATCTACCTGTCTCGCCAATGTATAACTTATTGCATAACGTACAGGTTATGCAATAAATGACATTTGCGGAGGCACATGTGAAACGATCCGTGATCTTAACAGATCGCTTAGGTCCCGATATCTTGCTAGTGTTAAGAATGAAAAGACAAGTTTTGCATCGTGAGCGCACACATTTGAAAGTGCCGGGTTGCTCGTTAGTTTTGAGCGAGCTTTTAACTAAAAAGTTGCTTACGTTTTTGTCGCGTTTGAATGAAATAAGCGGAGGTTGCGAAAACATTCTACCAGTCTCAGGATCATTTTGGAGTAATTTAAAATTATTAAGAATGATACTTTTGACTGGGTGATTATGAGGATGGAAAGTGAGGGTAAATGGTATTCTGTCATTCTTATCTTTTTGTGACGTTTGTAGTGCTGACTGTCGATCAAATTGTTGGGCGCGATGATTGCCCGCTTTGACGACAGAGACAGAATAGCCACGTTTTTCGAAAAACTGGCACATCTCCTCTGATTTGCTGGAAAAATCGGAGTCATCACTACATAGACGTCGAAGTTGAGAACAAGGAATGGAATTCTTGGCATGTGATGGATGTGACGATGAATACAACAAGTACCTGTGAGAATTTGTAGGTTTGTAGTGCACACTGGTACATAGCACGTTGCCACTAATAGAAGCTTTGATATCTAGGAAAGTCAATGAAGTTTCCGAAATTTCCCAGGTATATTTAAGAGTTGGATGAAAAGAATTGACGGAGGTTATAAATTCATCGAGTTCTTCTTTGCGCCGATGCAGTGGTCGATGTAGCGGCCGTAGAGTTCAGGTTGGGGGCCGTTGTACTAATTTACAAAATTGGCATAGCTAGGTCCCATTCTTGTGCCCATCGCTACACCGTTAATTTGTTTGTAATAGTTGCCGGCAAATGAAAAACAGTTAAGCGTTAAAACTAGTTCGGCAAGGCGGAGGGGCGTTTCCGAGTTTGGTTCTTTGACAGTGCGTTGATCGAAAAAGAGTTTAAGTGCTTGAAGACCTTCTCTATTGGGAATGACTGTGTATAGAGATGTAATGTCCATGGTGAAAATAAGTTGAAATCGCGGAATTTTTTTAGTGCGTGTATTATTATATACAATATAATAGTTAAAAATATTAAATTACTATCATTATTACCATTACCTACCCGTTATAACTATAAAAAATAGAGTATCATAAGTAAAAAGTAAAATACCACCATGGTACTACTTTGTCTTGAAAAAAAATATATATATATTCAACTTAAAATCAGACTCAGTAAAAATCATTGTCCACTATAAGCCTGTAAAAATAAATGACTCTTAAGTTTCTGTTTAAAAGTTTCCACCGATTGGGAATCTTTTATTGACTGTGGAAGGTCCTTCCAAAGTACTGCTGCAGCCAACACAAAAGACCGACCACTATTTGACTTAAGATTGAACTCAGGTTTAGTTAAAAGATTTTTGGTTGATGAGCGCAGTGATCTTGAAGGTTTATAGGGTATAAGAAGGTCAGTTATATAATTTGGAGCTAGTTTGTTGAGTGCTTTAAATATGACTACGAGAATTTTAAATTTAATCCTCTGTTCAATAGGTAGCCAATGGAGTTCCTTAAGGAGAGGTGTTATGTGATCATATTTGTTGGATTTAAACACTATTCTTGCAGCGCAGTTTAATACTCGTAGGAGCCGCAGCAATAAATATTTAGGAGCACCATACTTCAACGAGTTACAGTAGTCGACCTTTGATGTAATGAAAGCATGTACCAGAGATTTCGTAGTTTCCATGTTAGGAAACTTCCTTATGTTGGATATAGAGCGTAAGTGAAAAAATGCAGATTTACACACTGCTGTTACGTGCGGGGCCATGGACAGAGATTCATCAAGTGTGACACCAATGTCCTTTGCTGTTGAGGAACAGTCAACCACCTCATCAACAATTGTCAAATCATGAATGTTTGGTCTTGGACGATAACGAGATGAAATTACCAGCACCTCCGTTTTTTCTTGCATGGTCTAGGTTGAGTCGATTTTGTACGATCCAAAGGTCAATATCACGAACACAGGCCCTCCATCCTGGTCTTGCTCAGTTCCATGTCATTTGTACAGCATGTTTTAAACGATATGTACAGCTGCCTGTCATCGGCATAGGGATGGAAATTCATTTGATGATTCTTGGCGATGACACCCAGTGGAGAAGTGTATAGAGAATACAAGTAAATGTACGAAGTGCTAGGGGTGTTGATGATGAGATTAGTTGCATTGTTTGCTAATTCTTGATTAACTATAAGATTCTGAATGGTGTTTTTGACAAGTTTTTGATTTGTGGAGGTGAGATCTTTCTGGATTTTGGCATAAAACAAGGTGTCATAAAGTTGCCGAAAAGCTTTTTTTTGGTAAAGGTCGGACCGCCAGACAACTACCACGCCGCCTTTGTCAGCTGATTTGACAACTGTCATTGCGTTTACTAAGATTTTTAAGCGCCGCAAATTTAAGAGGCAAATTGTCCCTCTGGTGGAGTTCATTTAGATTTGCGAACTTGAAGTGTTTCAAAAATGTCTTCGTTGGAAGTGTCCGAATCATCCTCTTTGTCACGAAAAAAGGCTTTTAACTGAACGCGACGAAAGAATTTTTCAACATCTTGCTTAATAGAAAATACGTTGGTGCGTTTGGTAATAGGGACAAAATTAAGGCCCTTACGTAGGACAGATTTCTCTGAGTCAGTAAGCGGAAGATCTTCTGGAATTGTAAGTACGGTATTATGGATATGCAATGTAGTGTCGTTGGTAATCTGCGGACCTATTAATTGTTGAAGTTTTAAAGTCTTGGTTTGGTGTAAATGGTCAAACAGTCCAGACAAACAGTTCACGGATTTTAGCGCGAATCGATTGTAATAAAACTACTGGACAGATTTTGGAAAGTTCGGTGCGGCACTGAAGAATTTGTTTGTCAAGTACGTTTCGTTTTTGGCACATAGCTCTAATTGTGATCCTCATAATATTACGTGAAAAAGAATTTTGCTCGAATCGAATTTGGTGAAGATATTGATTCCAATGAGAGAATGTAGAATCATGGAAGATTGAGCGAAAACCTTTGTGAATGACTTTAGAATGGAGGCAGCGGTCGATGAAATTGATGTAACTACAAAATCTAGTTTTCGCGAAACTGAGAATGGCTAAACGGAAAGCTAAGTTGCTGCTAAGCGCGGGAAAAGGAAAAAGATAACTTACGATTTCCTGGGGTAGCTCCTTGTTGCGTTTCTTCAAGCTTGGCATCGTCGTCTTGGGTCTCCTGTTAGAAATCTGTGGATTTAAAAATACTAGAGCACACGGTTAGTGGTCGCAGCGGTTGAACAACAAATGACTGAAGGGGGTAGTTTTTAAAGAAACTGTGGTGCTGCATGGGTGTGGGAGTAGTATACAAAAATTTGGTTTATCAACTGAGTTGATAATGTAACTTGGCCACCGTACAGAGAATTTAAAGCTGACCTTTTGAGCGTTAGTCCTTTGTCAGAGCGAATCGAGGAATTGTGAGTAATGTGCATTTTTTTAGTAAAGTAGGAGCTACGCTATTGGTTGGTAACATGGCAACGTGAAAAATAGGAATACATTAGTTGAATGAAAAGCGTTCGTTAATACCGTACAAATCACAAAGAATCGTTCACCGTTTCACGTGTAACTCCAATAACAGCAGAGACGCGTTTTGTCCATTGCAGGCTACTTAAGTTACTCCTCCTTAAAGCAATCGATATTCAAACATTGCTATGAAATAATCTTCATGTTAAATTTCTTGTTGTTTCAGGAACACATCTTGTTCAATCCCTTTTGATCAATGTGGAAACCGACTAAACTTTCTACCTCGAAAAATGAAAATTTAAAACCGAGAGTAGTGAACGCTAAACCAAGTATGGGATGTGTTTGTTGGGTTAAGACTGTCATTCGTGAGAACACATTACACGTTTGGATGCTACATATAAACTACAAATAGCTATCGCTAAGTGCCAACGAGACAGTCAATATAATACATAGTTTCCAGATTTGTATCAGGGTTCCAAAATACCCAACAGTAGTTGCATTTTTTCATTCGAGAGTACTGCAACTCATCTAATCTAGTTATCAATAATACATTAGTATCTCCAACAACAATGCTGTAATTTTTGAGCAGCAGTAATATTAACAGGAATATACAATAATTAATTTGAATGAAATCAGTGCCATGTAAAAGAAAAAAAAATCACCAAAGCGTTTTCAGTTTGAAACATGTAATAAAAATCAAACTCTCTCGCACATGAAAGTTATTTCACTTGTAGAATTTTATTTTGCAAGATACAGCCATGAATTACAAGTCAAATTGATCGTTGAATTGTTTATTTTAAAGACAACATTTTTCCTTTGGAAATTAACTTAAACTGTTCACAACTCAATAGTAACAAAACAAAAAACAAACTTCTCTACTCGCGAGCCGAAGGCCGAAATTGACTACAGCGGCCGATAAGAACACGTACGCCGGTTTACTTTTCAGCTCGTTCTCTCAATATAGAACTCGCTGGTTGAAAAAAAAATTAAGAACACTCAAAGCAAGTGTACACAATACTCACTATCCGAACACAATATCATCAATAGTGGCGCGCTTCATGTAAGTTTGTCTAATGGCATCACACATCAAAACACGCGCTTTCATTGCTCCCTACTAAAATCTCCAGGGAATCTACACCTTCCGTTACCCTTTTAATGGCACTATCGAGAATTTTTCGTCCTGCAGCAATAATTAGTGTGGCATTAGGCCCCGCCTCGCGAGCCTTGCGTCTTCGGTCGGCTTGCTCGTTAGCAATTAAAGTAAAATATATGTGAACTCGTGCTTTTTCGCCGTGCTTAAAAGAAAACCCGACACTGGAAACTATCCATTGAATTCATAAATTGAGCAATCAGTCCTTAATTCGCACGACCATCAAGAAATAATCACAAAGCTGTATTTAGAATGCAAAGGAATTGCTTTCAACTAACAATGCCTTTCTCTGAACAATAAATATGAAGTTTGAGATCTAGTATTTTCTCGGTAATAATTGACTGATGTTAAACAGATATTTGAGTCAAATTGATGTTGCATTGTTCCTTTCCACGTCGATTTCTTAGCATGAATGATTCACGATTTCTTCATCACATTAGAAAAGAGCACAAGACCTATTTCGTTGCAGTTCTCTTTGGTAGTTACATAACAGTTTAATATTGCTTACAAAAACGATAAATAGATTTGCATCATGACCCAACATGACCTTCTTGAAGCGATAATCGAAGGTAATGAAAGTTAAATATAGGAAGTGAAGTGAACTTTGCAGAATCCTTAAATATTAAGGAAGCTTCATAGATGTAATCACATTTTACTTACCATGTCTGTGAGCGGATCTTAGTATGTTTTCTGTATTCTGTTTCTGTTAGTGTTTGTTTGTCCTGCCTAAATTAGCTTGTTTTTTTTTTTGTTTCAGTTTTTCAAAGTTCTTGCACATTTTTTTGTAACGTAATATACACCCTTCGTTTTCTCGTTGTTCATAATTTAGTCTTGTAGTATGTGAACGTAAAAATAACGCAAAAAGAGAACAATTAAAATTGCTCTCTTTTTGCATTCGATGCAGGCCTACGTGCAGTTCGCTAAGTGGTTTAAGTCTTTCGGAGGGTAATACTTTCTTTGGGTTTCACAAACCAACCCTGTCTGCCCCACAGGCCTGATGACACCTCTTCCATAGGTGTGCAGAGTAGCATGAGATTGCCTGATAAGACAATTTACAGTAAAACCTGCTGGACACATGCTCCAGAAGTCATCCAATGCCAGAGTATTAGTTGTCGACGCGGTATCCAATTGGAGTGTCTTCCATACAAAATAACTCCTAGTCTTAGCAACTGAAAACTTGAAGAAATTTTTTCCCTTTCTGCACAGAAACAGTTTTCACAGAGTGAATGTCTTGGGTATCAGTCTTTTTGCATCTGTAGAGGATTCAGTTCTTAGCAATTTCCACAACAATACGAATTGCCACAATGACTCCCTCCTTGTTTCGATGGCCGTTAGTGTTCAACTTTCCTCGTAAAGTTCCATCTACTAAACCAGCAATGAACCTATCACGACATGCTTGATCTTCAAAATCCCCATATTCATAATACTTGGCTCGCTTCCCAGGCACTAATAGACCTTCCTTCAGCTTCAACCATCCTTGTTCGCGCGGCTTGAAGACTTACACTGCGTCCAAATCTCTTGATGAGGACTTGAAGAACTTTTTCTTGGTTACCTCTATCCTCGACAGACAAACCAAGTGTCTTATTAGTTGTGTTTGAGAGGTAACCTCTTTATCCTCGTTTGAAGCCTGGCACGCAGGGTAGACATGCATAAATCCGGCTTTTTCCACTGATCCTTTTTATCTTCGCTGTTAGTGTTATATTGGCAGCCAGCTTTAGGAACAAACCATCCCATTACCGTGCAATAATCAATGTAATCAAGAATGAAGCGGTCTAACGCCTCTCGCTCATCAACGCTACTATCAACGCTCATCAACGCTACTATTGTGAATTTGGCCCAAACTTGTTTATATGTCTCCAAGGGCACACCTTTTTTTTCCAACCATCCGTTGCTTAGGCAATTCTTGGGAACTGTTTGAAGCCAATGTTCACTGCCATTCTCTCCTCTTTAATTTATCTTCGCCGCCAATTAATGTCGAGCTTGGTTTATTGTCTAATTGTATACATTAGGTAGGGTCGCTCCGTCCGTGTGTCAGTGGTCTTGCCCCTACAGGAGCTTTCCACAGAACACGTATAACATTCAGCCGCTGATTTACCTCTTCGTCGAGTTCTCGTTAATATTCTATTTAACTGTGATGTTATGTACAACACTGAAACCAAACGGCAAATTCTCTGGTAACTTTTTCGAGTTGGATACCAGAGACGGAATCAACAATTTTCTGGCTATTTATAATTTTCTTTATTTGTACTCATCTCTGCACAGTCTTCTGGTAAAAAGCAATTTGAAATTAGTTAGTCAAGAGTTATTTGAAAGAAAGCTTGTTGTCCATTTTTGCTTCACTATTGAAAGAAGTGGTTCTTCAGTGAAGGGATTGATCAACATTGTTCCAGATAAGAGAAGGCTTCCCGACCCGACAGAAGAAATTAGTTTCTTGGCTAAAAAATACGTTGTTAACTCTAAAGGCGAGGAATGATTAACATTCCTCATTCATTGTAAAGAAGAACCTTGTCACAAGGTGATCACGTGCACCTTTGTGGTTGCCTAGCACTTGATTGCCTCCTTCTGACAGAACATCGTGCCCTTGTCCACGAATTTTAGTGCTTTTACGATCGATTGTCATTAATATTTCGCTGAGAATTCGAATTCGAAATTAAGAGTTTTATATAAAAGCTAAATTATTTTTTCTTCATCTGTCTTTTGGCTTCCCTTTTGCTCTTACCGTGTAGCAGTAAAAAAACCCTCGATCATCGAGAACGGGTGGAAAGTATGTGGCATCCTGGAGGCCTAAGAAAATAGTTTACGTGACCTTTTGATTGACTGCTTTAGGCTCGTCTCAAAGGGGTGCAGGGATGGCGCAGTGGTGAGAGCACTCGTCTCCCACCAATGTGGCACGGGTTCGATTCCCAGACTCAGCGTCATATGTGGGTTGAGTTTGTTGGTTCTCTACTCTGCACCGAGAGGTTTCCTCCGGGTGCTCCGGTTTCCCCTCTCCTCAAAACCAAAATTTGACTTGATTTGTGTTAATTGTTAATTCCCATTGCTTTTTCTCAATGCAAATGTGATAATAAACGATCTTTTTGACCCCACTAGATGGGGATTAAAAGCAATTTTTAATTATATCAACGGGGATAACTTTTTACGGTATTTAATTTTTCTGGTGTTTTTTTCTGCTGGAAATTATTTTTGCGGATCAAGTACATCGGCAAAACCCGCAAAAATTAAATCCCGCGAAATAAAAGTGCTACACCGTAACCCCCGTCCTTTGTGATACCATTTGGTGCAAGCGTAAACGAAGAAAAAATGTGACCTGTCATCAGATTAGACTGAAAAGAAGAGAAATTATGAAGCGGAAAAAAATATGTTCAGTCCTTCCTTAGCGTTAGCATAAGCGTTTGCTCAGTGCAACTTCAGACATGTATGACATGCAGGAAAACGTCCGTCAGAGTAATTTGCAGCTAGTTTTCATGCAGACTATTTCACGTGAAGGAGCTGTGTCACCTTCTTTTAGGGCGTTTCGCGAAAATCTAGTCAATCACGAGTTTTAAACTAAAAAGTGATAATATGGAGTTCCCTTACCAATAAAATTATCGTTATATCACAACCGTAATCCGTTTCAATCTTGTACATTTATGTCCATCCAAGCTTCTCTTTCCTTTTGCAGAATTACTTTTGCGTTGTTTAACAATTTTGAGTGATTATTGCAATGTTTCATTCTATTTTTTGGGCATTTTGGGAAAAAAAAAAAGGAAGGGAAAGCAACTTATGAAGTGCCTAGTCGTTCTGGCGCTGGAGCACTAATTGGGGACTCTGTAAACTGAAATTAACAATTAACACAAATGTGAAATGAACAATTAACACAAATTTTCAGGAGAGGAGAGGACCAACAAATTCAACCCACTTATGACGCTGAGTCTGGGAATCGAGCTCTCATCACTGCGCCATCCATGCACCCCAAATCATGGAATTATATCACTTTAAGAGACATAGCCCCTTTAAAGAAAAAATGAGTGAGTTTCACTCCAGAGCCTGTTTTGTTATCTTTGAACTGATTTTATTACCAAAGACTAAAACAGTAAAAGACGTAAAAACGGGACACCACGTTACAAAGTAATTCAACGTGTGAACGTGTGAGCCGAAGGGCCATTGCTGGCATTACGTCTGGCTGACCCCTCAAATGGTGTACATCACACCCTCCCACTTAAAGAAAATTACTGGAACGCTCCAGTTCAATACCACCCAGCTCAGTGCATTCTCTTTTGTTGTGTAACACGTTCCACGGGTAGCCCAGTTGACACTCTTGGATCGTCTAGTTTCTTTGAAACCTCATCAACCATTTTGAGTATAACAATCGCTCTCCTTCGCTGTTTATACTAGGAGGTTCGATCCACGGAGAGAAAAACAAGAAGGGCATGGCAGCTATAGTCTCTGTGGAGGTGAGAGGGTAATCCTAACCAATTCTGAAACAATTCAACTTGACTTCACTTGCACAATACCAGTATTACTCTTTTTATCATCCTTTATTTAAATTAACACAAACCTTCTGGGAGGTCGTACTAACTGCACAAAGCCATTCAAAATAATCCTTATCCACAAACACATCTGGGCCGCTTAAACGTTTGCAGGTTTCTTGCTCAGAAAATTAAATGAATGCTAAGACCAAACAAAAGATATATTTTGAACTATGCAATTAAATTACCAAATTCTAGTCAATAGGTTTTGTTGAAATCTACCCTGCGCCAAAACAAGTTTGCTAATTCATTTTACCGGTTAAAATTTAATTTATTCGTTTTTGGCGCTGGAATGCAGCTGACTCAAACAAGCTAACGCTTGCTCGCGGTGGTTTCTCTCTCAAGAAGCGTAGGAGAAACCAACTGCTTGCAGAGACGTTGAAATCTGCCTCAGTGAATAAAAATTGCGATAATTGGGAATAATGCCAGGTACAAAGAATAATTTCTGATAAACAATCCATCTTTTCTTCACGTTCATTTTCTGTCATTTTATTTCGTTTCAGTCAACAGGTTAAGCCACCAGGAACTCAGTTTCAATGAGTTTACAGGGCAGTTTTTTCCACAATTTCACGCAGTCCTTAACACAATTCATTTTTTTGAAACAAAAGTAACAGCTAAAATTCCCAATTTGCTTGGCCTTTCGCAGTTGCGGACACATTGACCAGTGTCCTCAGTGCTTCTGAGGAGTAAAGTCTGTAAGTGGCCACTAAGAGTTAAAGGGTTAACCTGTAACTTTGCGTGGTTTCATTGAAATGCGACTTTTTCGATTTTTTATAGTTTATGAAGAAGACTATTAGAGAGTTACTGTAGAAAAAGAAAAACAAACAAAAAATACATACTATGTTGTTCATTCCTAGGCATTTCGTACTGTGGATTGAGGTCTTGCTATGGCATCTGCTTTTCAAGAATCGCAAGACAAATATGACACAGACAAATCTGGTAAAGTTAAAGTCACGTTTTTAGCTTCCGAATGGGGATCCAGCAAGGGTGGTCTTTCCACCCTAAACAGAAATTTAGCCATTCATTTGGCCAAATCCTCGGATGTAGAAATCTCATTTTTTGTACCACAATGCACTGAGAAGGACAAGACAGAAGCCCTTATGCACAACATTAGCATTGTTAAAGCACCACATATGGTTGGTTATGATGAGCTGGAATTGCTTAGCTTCCCACCAGATGATCTACAAATTGAGGTGGTTGTTGGTCACGGAGTAAAACTAGGACGTCAGGTACAGGCCATAAGAAGATCTCGTCAGTGTAAATGGGTGCAAGTGGTGCATACAGACCCAGAGGAGATGGGAATGTTTAAATGTTACGCAGATCCGATTTCCAGGGGCGAAGAAAAGCATAATGATGAGGTGAAGCTTTGCGAAAAGGCTGACTTTGTTGTTGCAATAGGACCTAAGCTGGCAGAGGCCTTTCGCTCATACCTTCGATTTTGCAAATATCAGACTATTTTTAACTTAACACCAGGTATTTTTGAAAAATTTCTTAGTGTAGGAGCCGCAGCAATAAATATTTAGGAGCACCATACTTCAACGAGTTACAGTAGTCGACCTTTGATGTAATGAAAGCATGTACCAGAGATTTCGTAGTTTCCATGTTAGGAAACTTCCTTATGTTGGATATAGAGCGTAAGTGAAAAAATGCAGATTTACACACTGCTGTTACGTGCGGGGCCATGGACAGAGATTCATCAAGTGTGACACCAATGTCCTTTGCTGTTGAGGAACAGTCAACCACCTCATCAACAATTGTCAAATCATGAATGTTTGGTCTTGGACGATAACGAGATGAAATTACCAGCACCTCCGTTTTTTCTTGCATGGTCTAGGTTGAGTCGATTTTGTACGATCCAAAGGTCAATATCACGAACACAGGCCCTCCATCCTGGTCTTGCTCAGTTCCATGTCATTTGTACAGCATGTTTTAAACGATATGTACAGCTGCCTGTCATCGGCATAGGGATGGAAATTCATTTGATGATTCTTGGCGATGACACCCAGTGGAGAAGTGTATAGAGAATACAAGTAAATGTACGAAGTGCTAGGGGTGTTGATGATGAGATTAGTTGCATTGTTTGCTAATTCTTGATTAACTATAAGATTCTGAATGGTGTTTTTGACAAGTTTTTGATTTGTGGAGGTGAGATCTTTCTGGATTTTGGCATAAAACAAGGTGTCATAAAGTTGCCGAAAAGCTTTTTTTTGGTAAAGGTCGGACCGCCAGACAACTACCACGCCGCCTTTGTCAGCTGATTTGACAACTGTCATTGCGTTTACTAAGATTTTTAAGCGCCGCAAATTTAAGAGGCAAATTGTCCCTCTGGTGGAGTTCATTTAGATTTGCGAACTTGAAGTGTTTCAAAAATGTCTTCGTTGGAAGTGTCCGAATCATCCTCTTTGTCACGAAAAAAGGCTTTTAACTGAACGCGACGAAAGAATTTTTCAACATCTTGCTTAATAGAAAATACGTTGGTGCGTTTGGTAATAGGGACAAAATTAAGGCCCTTACGTAGGACAGATTTCTCTGAGTCAGTAAGCGGAAGATCTTCTGGAATTGTAAGTACGGTATTATGGATATGCAATGTAGTGTCGTTGGTAATCTGCGGACCTATTAATTGTTGAAGTTTTAAAGTCTTGGTTTGGTGTAAATGGTCAAACAGTCCAGACAAACAGTTCACGGATTTTAGCGCGAATCGATTGTAATAAAACTACTGGACAGATTTTGGAAAGTTCGGTGCGGCACTGAAGAATTTGTTTGTCAAGTACGTTTCGTTTTTGGCACATAGCTCTAATTGTGATCCTCATAATATTACGTGAAAAAGAATTTTGCTCGAATCGAATTTGGTGAAGATATTGATTCCAATGAGAGAATGTAGAATCATGGAAGATTGAGCGAAAACCTTTGTGAATGACTTTAGAATGGAGGCAGCGGTCGATGAAATTGATGTAACTACAAAATCTAGTTTTCGCGAAACTGAGAATGGCTAAACGGAAAGCTAAGTTGCTGCTAAGCGCGGGAAAAGGAAAAAGATAACTTACGATTTCCTGGGGTAGCTCCTTGTTGCGTTTCTTCAAGCTTGGCATCGTCGTCTTGGGTCTCCTGTTAGAAATCTGTGGATTTAAAAATACTAGAGCACACGGTTAGTGGTCGCAGCGGTTGAACAACAAATGACTGAAGGGGGTAGTTTTTAAAGAAACTGTGGTGCTGCATGGGTGTGGGAGTAGTATACAAAAATTTGGTTTATCAACTGAGTTGATAATGTAACTTGGCCACCGTACAGAGAATTTAAAGCTGACCTTTTGAGCGTTAGTCCTTTGTCAGAGCGAATCGAGGAATTGTGAGTAATGTGCATTTTTTTAGTAAAGTAGGAGCTACGCTATTGGTTGGTAACATGGCAACGTGAAAAATAGGAATACATTAGTTGAATGAAAAGCGTTCGTTAATACCGTACAAATCACAAAGAATCGTTCACCGTTTCACGTGTAACTCCAATAACAGCAGAGACGCGTTTTGTCCATTGCAGGCTACTTAAGTTACTCCTCCTTAAAGCAATCGATATTCAAACATTGCTATGAAATAATCTTCATGTTAAATTTCTTGTTGTTTCAGGAACACATCTTGTTCAATCCCTTTTGATCAATGTGGAAACCGACTAAACTTTCTACCTCGAAAAATGAAAATTTAAAACCGAGAGTAGTGAACGCTAAACCAAGTATGGGATGTGTTTGTTGGGTTAAGACTGTCATTCGTGAGAACACATTACACGTTTGGATGCTACATATAAACTACAAATAGCTATCGCTAAGTGCCAACGAGACAGTCAATATAATACATAGTTTCCAGATTTGTATCAGGGTTCCAAAATACCCAACAGTAGTTGCATTTTTTCATTCGAGAGTACTGCAACTCATCTAATCTAGTTATCAATAATACATTAGTATCTCCAACAACAATGCTGTAATTTTTGAGCAGCAGTAATATTAACAGGAATATACAATAATTAATTTGAATGAAATCAGTGCCATGTAAAAGAAAAAAAAATCACCAAAGCGTTTTCAGTTTGAAACATGTAATAAAAATCAAACTCTCTCGCACATGAAAGTTATTTCACTTGTAGAATTTTATTTTGCAAGATACAGCCATGAATTACAAGTCAAATTGATCGTTGAATTGTTTATTTTAAAGACAACATTTTTCCTTTGGAAATTAACTTAAACTGTTCACAACTCAATAGTAACAAAACAAAAAACAAACTTCTCTACTCGCGAGCCGAAGGCCGAAATTGACTACAGCGGCCGATAAGAACACGTACGCCGGTTTACTTTTCAGCTCGTTCTCTCAATATAGAACTCGCTGGTTGAAAAAAAAATTAAGAACACTCAAAGCAAGTGTACACAATACTCACTATCCGAACACAATATCATCAATAGTGGCGCGCTTCATGTAAGTTTGTCTAATGGCATCACACATCAAAACACGCGCTTTCATTGCTCCCTACTAAAATCTCCAGGGAATCTACACCTTCCGTTACCCTTTTAATGGCACTATCGAGAATTTTTCGTCCTGCAGCAATAATTAGTGTGGCATTAGGCCCCGCCTCGCGAGCCTTGCGTCTTCGGTCGGCTTGCTCGTTAGCAATTAAAGTAAAATATATGTGAACTCGTGCTTTTTCGCCGTGCTTAAAAGAAAACCCGACACTGGAAACTATCCATTGAATTCATAAATTGAGCAATCAGTCCTTAATTCGCACGACCATCAAGAAATAATCACAAAGCTGTATTTAGAATGCAAAGGAATTGCTTTCAACTAACAATGCCTTTCTCTGAACAATAAATATGAAGTTTGAGATCTAGTATTTTCTCGGTAATAATTGACTGATGTTAAACAGATATTTGAGTCAAATTGATGTTGCATTGTTCCTTTCCACGTCGATTTCTTAGCATGAATGATTCACGATTTCTTCATCACATTAGAAAAGAGCACAAGACCTATTTCGTTGCAGTTCTCTTTGGTAGTTACATAACAGTTTAATATTGCTTACAAAAACGATAAATAGATTTGCATCATGACCCAACATGACCTTCTTGAAGCGATAATCGAAGGTAATGAAAGTTAAATATAGGAAGTGAAGTGAACTTTGCAGAATCCTTAAATATTAAGGAAGCTTCATAGATGTAATCACATTTTACTTACCATGTCTGTGAGCGGATCTTAGTATGTTTTCTGTATTCTGTTTCTGTTAGTGTTTGTTTGTCCTGCCTAAATTAGCTTGTTTTTTTTTTGTTTCAGTTTTTCAAAGTTCTTGCACATTTTTTTGTAACGTAATATACACCCTTCGTTTTCTCGTTGTTCATAATTTAGTCTTGTAGTATGTGAACGTAAAAATAACGCAAAAAGAGAACAATTAAAATTGCTCTCTTTTTGCATTCGATGCAGGCCTACGTGCAGTTCGCTAAGTGGTTTAAGTCTTTCGGAGGGTAATACTTTCTTTGGGTTTCACAAACCAACCCTGTCTGCCCCACAGGCCTGATGACACCTCTTCCATAGGTGTGCAGAGTAGCATGAGATTGCCTGATAAGACAATTTACAGTAAAACCTGCTGGACACATGCTCCAGAAGTCATCCAATGCCAGAGTATTAGTTGTCGACGCGGTATCCAATTGGAGTGTCTTCCATACAAAATAACTCCTAGTCTTAGCAACTGAAAACTTGAAGAAATTTTTTCCCTTTCTGCACAGAAACAGTTTTCACAGAGTGAATGTCTTGGGTATCAGTCTTTTTGCATCTGTAGAGGATTCAGTTCTTAGCAATTTCCACAACAATACGAATTGCCACAATGACTCCCTCCTTGTTTCGATGGCCGTTAGTGTTCAACTTTCCTCGTAAAGTTCCATCTACTAAACCAGCAATGAACCTATCACGACATGCTTGATCTTCAAAATCCCCATATTCATAATACTTGGCTCGCTTCCCAGGCACTAATAGACCTTCCTTCAGCTTCAACCATCCTTGTTCGCGCGGCTTGAAGACTTACACTGCGTCCAAATCTCTTGATGAGGACTTGAAGAACTTTTTCTTGGTTACCTCTATCCTCGACAGACAAACCAAGTGTCTTATTAGTTGTGTTTGAGAGGTAACCTCTTTATCCTCGTTTGAAGCCTGGCACGCAGGGTAGACATGCATAAATCCGGCTTTTTCCACTGATCCTTTTTATCTTCGCTGTTAGTGTTATATTGGCAGCCAGCTTTAGGAACAAACCATCCCATTACCGTGCAATAATCAATGTAATCAAGAATGAAGCGGTCTAACGCCTCTCGCTCATCAACGCTACTATCAACGCTCATCAACGCTACTATTGTGAATTTGGCCCAAACTTGTTTATATGTCTCCAAGGGCACACCTTTTTTTTCCAACCATCCGTTGCTTAGGCAATTCTTGGGAACTGTTTGAAGCCAATGTTCACTGCCATTCTCTCCTCTTTAATTTATCTTCGCCGCCAATTAATGTCGAGCTTGGTTTATTGTCTAATTGTATACATTAGGTAGGGTCGCTCCGTCCGTGTGTCAGTGGTCTTGCCCCTACAGGAGCTTTCCACAGAACACGTATAACATTCAGCCGCTGATTTACCTCTTCGTCGAGTTCTCGTTAATATTCTATTT
Source organism: Montipora foliosa (assembly GCF_036669935.1). Taxonomy (NCBI): domain Eukaryota; kingdom Metazoa; phylum Cnidaria; class Anthozoa; order Scleractinia; family Acroporidae; genus Montipora; species Montipora foliosa. Next base: position 12,233,489 of record NC_090881.1, read on the forward strand.
AACTGTGATGTTATGTACAACACTGAAACCAAACGGCAAATTCTCTGGTAACTTTTTCGAGTTGGATACCAGAGACGGAATCAACAATTTTCTGGCTATTTATAATTTTCTTTATTTGTACTCATCTCTGCACAGTCTTCTGGTAAAAAGCAATTTGAAATTAGTTAGTCAAGAGTTATTTGAAAGAAAGCTTGTTGTCCATTTTTGCTTCACTATTGAAAGAAGTGGTTCTTCAGTGAAGGGATTGATCAACATTGTTCCAGATAAGAGAAGGCTTCCCGACCCGACAGAAGAAATTAGTTTCTTGGCTAAAAAATACGTTGTTAACTCTAAAGGCGAGGAATGATTAACATTCCTCATTCATTGTAAAGAAGAACCTTGTCACAAGGTGATCACGTGCACCTTTGTGGTTGCCTAGCACTTGATTGCCTCCTTCTGACAGAACATCGTGCCCTTGTCCACGAATTTTAGTGCTTTTACGATCGATTGTCATTAATATTTCGCTGAGAATTCGAATTCGAAATTAAGAGTTTTATATAAAAGCTAAATTATTTTTTCTTCATCTGTCTTTTGGCTTCCCTTTTGCTCTTACCGTGTAGCAGTAAAAAAACCCTCGATCATCGAGAACGGGTGGAAAGTATGTGGCATCCTGGAGGCCTAAGAAAATAGTTTACGTGACCTTTTGATTGACTGCTTTAGGCTCGTCTCAAAGGGGTGCAGGGATGGCGCAGTGGTGAGAGCACTCGTCTCCCACCAATGTGGCACGGGTTCGATTCCCAGACTCAGCGTCATATGTGGGTTGAGTTTGTTGGTTCTCTACTCTGCACCGAGAGGTTTCCTCCGGGTGCTCCGGTTTCCCCTCTCCTCAAAACCAAAATTTGACTTGATTTGTGTTAATTGTTAATTCCCATTGCTTTTTCTCAATGCAAATGTGATAATAAACGATCTTTTTGACCCCACTAGATGGGGATTAAAAGCAATTTTTAATTATATCAACGGGGATAACTTTTTACGGTATTTAATTTTTCTGGTGTTTTTTTCTGCTGGAAATTATTTTTGCGGATCAAGTACATCGGCAAAACCCGCAAAAATTAAATCCCGCGAAATAAAAGTGCTACACCGTAACCCCCGTCCTTTGTGATACCATTTGGTGCAAGCGTAAACGAAGAAAAAATGTGACCTGTCATCAGATTAGACTGAAAAGAAGAGAAATTATGAAGCGGAAAAAAATATGTTCAGTCCTTCCTTAGCGTTAGCATAAGCGTTTGCTCAGTGCAACTTCAGACATGTATGACATGCAGGAAAACGTCCGTCAGAGTAATTTGCAGCTAGTTTTCATGCAGACTATTTCACGTGAAGGAGCTGTGTCACCTTCTTTTAGGGCGTTTCGCGAAAATCTAGTCAATCACGAGTTTTAAACTAAAAAGTGATAATATGGAGTTCCCTTACCAATAAAATTATCGTTATATCACAACCGTAATCCGTTTCAATCTTGTACATTTATGTCCATCCAAGCTTCTCTTTCCTTTTGCAGAATTACTTTTGCGTTGTTTAACAATTTTGAGTGATTATTGCAATGTTTCATTCTATTTTTTGGGCATTTTGGGAAAAAAAAAAAGGAAGGGAAAGCAACTTATGAAGTGCCTAGTCGTTCTGGCGCTGGAGCACTAATTGGGGACTCTGTAAACTGAAATTAACAATTAACACAAATGTGAAATGAACAATTAACACAAATTTTCAGGAGAGGAGAGGACCAACAAATTCAACCCACTTATGACGCTGAGTCTGGGAATCGAGCTCTCATCACTGCGCCATCCATGCACCCCAAATCATGGAATTATATCACTTTAAGAGACATAGCCCCTTTAAAGAAAAAATGAGTGAGTTTCACTCCAGAGCCTGTTTTGTTATCTTTGAACTGATTTTATTACCAAAGACTAAAACAGTAAAAGACGTAAAAACGGGACACCACGTTACAAAGTAATTCAACGTGTGAACGTGTGAGCCGAAGGGCCATTGCTGGCATTACGTCTGGCTGACCCCTCAAATGGTGTACATCACACCCTCCCACTTAAAGAAAATTACTGGAACGCTCCAGTTCAATACCACCCAGCTCAGTGCATTCTCTTTTGTTGTGTAACACGTTCCACGGGTAGCCCAGTTGACACTCTTGGATCGTCTAGTTTCTTTGAAACCTCATCAACCATTTTGAGTATAACAATCGCTCTCCTTCGCTGTTTATACTAGGAGGTTCGATCCACGGAGAGAAAAACAAGAAGGGCATGGCAGCTATAGTCTCTGTGGAGGTGAGAGGGTAATCCTAACCAATTCTGAAACAATTCAACTTGACTTCACTTGCACAATACCAGTATTACTCTTTTTATCATCCTTTATTTAAATTAACACAAACCTTCTGGGAGGTCGTACTAACTGCACAAAGCCATTCAAAATAATCCTTATCCACAAACACATCTGGGCCGCTTAAACGTTTGCAGGTTTCTTGCTCAGAAAATTAAATGAATGCTAAGACCAAACAAAAGATATATTTTGAACTATGCAATTAAATTACCAAATTCTAGTCAATAGGTTTTGTTGAAATCTACCCTGCGCCAAAACAAGTTTGCTAATTCATTTTACCGGTTAAAATTTAATTTATTCGTTTTTGGCGCTGGAATGCAGCTGACTCAAACAAGCTAACGCTTGCTCGCGGTGGTTTCTCTCTCAAGAAGCGTAGGAGAAACCAACTGCTTGCAGAGACGTTGAAATCTGCCTCAGTGAATAAAAATTGCGATAATTGGGAATAATGCCAGGTACAAAGAATAATTTCTGATAAACAATCCATCTTTTCTTCACGTTCATTTTCTGTCATTTTATTTCGTTTCAGTCAACAGGTTAAGCCACCAGGAACTCAGTTTCAATGAGTTTACAGGGCAGTTTTTTCCACAATTTCACGCAGTCCTTAACACAATTCATTTTTTTGAAACAAAAGTAACAGCTAAAATTCCCAATTTGCTTGGCCTTTCGCAGTTGCGGACACATTGACCAGTGTCCTCAGTGCTTCTGAGGAGTAAAGTCTGTAAGTGGCCACTAAGAGTTAAAGGGTTAACCTGTAACTTTGCGTGGTTTCATTGAAATGCGACTTTTTCGATTTTTTATAGTTTATGAAGAAGACTATTAGAGAGTTACTGTAGAAAAAGAAAAACAAACAAAAAATACATACTATGTTGTTCATTCCTAGGCATTTCGTACTGTGGATTGAGGTCTTGCTATGGCATCTGCTTTTCAAGAATCGCAAGACAAATATGACACAGACAAATCTGGTAAAGTTAAAGTCACGTTTTTAGCTTCCGAATGGGGATCCAGCAAGGGTGGTCTTTCCACCCTAAACAGAAATTTAGCCATTCATTTGGCCAAATCCTCGGATGTAGAAATCTCATTTTTTGTACCACAATGCACTGAGAAGGACAAGACAGAAGCCCTTATGCACAACATTAGCATTGTTAAAGCACCACATATGGTTGGTTATGATGAGCTGGAATTGCTTAGCTTCCCACCAGATGATCTACAAATTGAGGTGGTTGTTGGTCACGGAGTAAAACTAGGACGTCAGGTACAGGCCATAAGAAGATCTCGTCAGTGTAAATGGGTGCAAGTGGTGCATACAGACCCAGAGGAGATGGGAATGTTTAAATGTTACGCAGATCCGATTTCCAGGGGCGAAGAAAAGCATAATGATGAGGTGAAGCTTTGCGAAAAGGCTGACTTTGTTGTTGCAATAGGACCTAAGCTGGCAGAGGCCTTTCGCTCATACCTTCGATTTTGCAAATATCAGACTATTTTTAACTTAACACCAGGTATTTTTGAAAAATTTCTTAGTGTAGGAGCCGCAGCAATAAATATTTAGGAGCACCATACTTCAACGAGTTACAGTAGTCGACCTTTGATGTAATGAAAGCATGTACCAGAGATTTCGTAGTTTCCATGTTAGGAAACTTCCTTATGTTGGATATAGAGCGTAAGTGAAAAAATGCAGATTTACACACTGCTGTTACGTGCGGGGCCATGGACAGAGATTCATCAAGTGTGACACCAATGTCCTTTGCTGTTGAGGAACAGTCAACCACCTCATCAACAATTGTCAAATCATGAATGTTTGGTCTTGGACGATAACGAGATGAAATTACCAGCACCTCCGTTTTTTCTTGCATGGTCTAGGTTGAGTCGATTTTGTACGATCCAAAGGTCAATATCACGAACACAGGCCCTCCATCCTGGTCTTGCTCAGTTCCATGTCATTTGTACAGCATGTTTTAAACGATATGTACAGCTGCCTGTCATCGGCATAGGGATGGAAATTCATTTGATGATTCTTGGCGATGACACCCAGTGGAGAAGTGTATAGAGAATACAAGTAAATGTACGAAGTGCTAGGGGTGTTGATGATGAGATTAGTTGCATTGTTTGCTAATTCTTGATTAACTATAAGATTCTGAATGGTGTTTTTGACAAGTTTTTGATTTGTGGAGGTGAGATCTTTCTGGATTTTGGCATAAAACAAGGTGTCATAAAGTTGCCGAAAAGCTTTTTTTTGGTAAAGGTCGGACCGCCAGACAACTACCACGCCGCCTTTGTCAGCTGATTTGACAACTGTCATTGCGTTTACTAAGATTTTTAAGCGCCGCAAATTTAAGAGGCAAATTGTCCCTCTGGTGGAGTTCATTTAGATTTGCGAACTTGAAGTGTTTCAAAAATGTCTTCGTTGGAAGTGTCCGAATCATCCTCTTTGTCACGAAAAAAGGCTTTTAACTGAACGCGACGAAAGAATTTTTCAACATCTTGCTTAATAGAAAATACGTTGGTGCGTTTGGTAATAGGGACAAAATTAAGGCCCTTACGTAGGACAGATTTCTCTGAGTCAGTAAGCGGAAGATCTTCTGGAATTGTAAGTACGGTATTATGGATATGCAATGTAGTGTCGTTGGTAATCTGCGGACCTATTAATTGTTGAAGTTTTAAAGTCTTGGTTTGGTGTAAATGGTCAAACAGTCCAGACAAACAGTTCACGGATTTTAGCGCGAATCGATTGTAATAAAACTACTGGACAGATTTTGGAAAGTTCGGTGCGGCACTGAAGAATTTGTTTGTCAAGTACGTTTCGTTTTTGGCACATAGCTCTAATTGTGATCCTCATAATATTACGTGAAAAAGAATTTTGCTCGAATCGAATTTGGTGAAGATATTGATTCCAATGAGAGAATGTAGAATCATGGAAGATTGAGCGAAAACCTTTGTGAATGACTTTAGAATGGAGGCAGCGGTCGATGAAATTGATGTAACTACAAAATCTAGTTTTCGCGAAACTGAGAATGGCTAAACGGAAAGCTAAGTTGCTGCTAAGCGCGGGAAAAGGAAAAAGATAACTTACGATTTCCTGGGGTAGCTCCTTGTTGCGTTTCTTCAAGCTTGGCATCGTCGTCTTGGGTCTCCTGTTAGAAATCTGTGGATTTAAAAATACTAGAGCACACGGTTAGTGGTCGCAGCGGTTGAACAACAAATGACTGAAGGGGGTAGTTTTTAAAGAAACTGTGGTGCTGCATGGGTGTGGGAGTAGTATACAAAAATTTGGTTTATCAACTGAGTTGATAATGTAACTTGGCCACCGTACAGAGAATTTAAAGCTGACCTTTTGAGCGTTAGTCCTTTGTCAGAGCGAATCGAGGAATTGTGAGTAATGTGCATTTTTTTAGTAAAGTAGGAGCTACGCTATTGGTTGGTAACATGGCAACGTGAAAAATAGGAATACATTAGTTGAATGAAAAGCGTTCGTTAATACCGTACAAATCACAAAGAATCGTTCACCGTTTCACGTGTAACTCCAATAACAGCAGAGACGCGTTTTGTCCATTGCAGGCTACTTAAGTTACTCCTCCTTAAAGCAATCGATATTCAAACATTGCTATGAAATAATCTTCATGTTAAATTTCTTGTTGTTTCAGGAACACATCTTGTTCAATCCCTTTTGATCAATGTGGAAACCGACTAAACTTTCTACCTCGAAAAATGAAAATTTAAAACCGAGAGTAGTGAACGCTAAACCAAGTATGGGATGTGTTTGTTGGGTTAAGACTGTCATTCGTGAGAACACATTACACGTTTGGATGCTACATATAAACTACAAATAGCTATCGCTAAGTGCCAACGAGACAGTCAATATAATACATAGTTTCCAGATTTGTATCAGGGTTCCAAAATACCCAACAGTAGTTGCATTTTTTCATTCGAGAGTACTGCAACTCATCTAATCTAGTTATCAATAATACATTAGTATCTCCAACAACAATGCTGTAATTTTTGAGCAGCAGTAATATTAACAGGAATATACAATAATTAATTTGAATGAAATCAGTGCCATGTAAAAGAAAAAAAAATCACCAAAGCGTTTTCAGTTTGAAACATGTAATAAAAATCAAACTCTCTCGCACATGAAAGTTATTTCACTTGTAGAATTTTATTTTGCAAGATACAGCCATGAATTACAAGTCAAATTGATCGTTGAATTGTTTATTTTAAAGACAACATTTTTCCTTTGGAAATTAACTTAAACTGTTCACAACTCAATAGTAACAAAACAAAAAACAAACTTCTCTACTCGCGAGCCGAAGGCCGAAATTGACTACAGCGGCCGATAAGAACACGTACGCCGGTTTACTTTTCAGCTCGTTCTCTCAATATAGAACTCGCTGGTTGAAAAAAAAATTAAGAACACTCAAAGCAAGTGTACACAATACTCACTATCCGAACACAATATCATCAATAGTGGCGCGCTTCATGTAAGTTTGTCTAATGGCATCACACATCAAAACACGCGCTTTCATTGCTCCCTACTAAAATCTCCAGGGAATCTACACCTTCCGTTACCCTTTTAATGGCACTATCGAGAATTTTTCGTCCTGCAGCAATAATTAGTGTGGCATTAGGCCCCGCCTCGCGAGCCTTGCGTCTTCGGTCGGCTTGCTCGTTAGCAATTAAAGTAAAATATATGTGAACTCGTGCTTTTTCGCCGTGCTTAAAAGAAAACCCGACACTGGAAACTATCCATTGAATTCATAAATTGAGCAATCAGTCCTTAATTCGCACGACCATCAAGAAATAATCACAAAGCTGTATTTAGAATGCAAAGGAATTGCTTTCAACTAACAATGCCTTTCTCTGAACAATAAATATGAAGTTTGAGATCTAGTATTTTCTCGGTAATAATTGACTGATGTTAAACAGATATTTGAGTCAAATTGATGTTGCATTGTTCCTTTCCACGTCGATTTCTTAGCATGAATGATTCACGATTTCTTCATCACATTAGAAAAGAGCACAAGACCTATTTCGTTGCAGTTCTCTTTGGTAGTTACATAACAGTTTAATATTGCTTACAAAAACGATAAATAGATTTGCATCATGACCCAACATGACCTTCTTGAAGCGATAATCGAAGGTAATGAAAGTTAAATATAGGAAGTGAAGTGAACTTTGCAGAATCCTTAAATATTAAGGAAGCTTCATAGATGTAATCACATTTTACTTACCATGTCTGTGAGCGGATCTTAGTATGTTTTCTGTATTCTGTTTCTGTTAGTGTTTGTTTGTCCTGCCTAAATTAGCTTGTTTTTTTTTTGTTTCAGTTTTTCAAAGTTCTTGCACATTTTTTTGTAACGTAATATACACCCTTCGTTTTCTCGTTGTTCATAATTTAGTCTTGTAGTATGTGAACGTAAAAATAACGCAAAAAGAGAACAATTAAAATTGCTCTCTTTTTGCATTCGATGCAGGCCTACGTGCAGTTCGCTAAGTGGTTTAAGTCTTTCGGAGGGTAATACTTTCTTTGGGTTTCACAAACCAACCCTGTCTGCCCCACAGGCCTGATGACACCTCTTCCATAGGTGTGCAGAGTAGCATGAGATTGCCTGATAAGACAATTTACAGTAAAACCTGCTGGACACATGCTCCAGAAGTCATCCAATGCCAGAGTATTAGTTGTCGACGCGGTATCCAATTGGAGTGTCTTCCATACAAAATAACTCCTAGTCTTAGCAACTGAAAACTTGAAGAAATTTTTTCCCTTTCTGCACAGAAACAGTTTTCACAGAGTGAATGTCTTGGGTATCAGTCTTTTTGCATCTGTAGAGGATTCAGTTCTTAGCAATTTCCACAACAATACGAATTGCCACAATGACTCCCTCCTTGTTTCGATGGCCGTTAGTGTTCAACTTTCCTCGTAAAGTTCCATCTACTAAACCAGCAATGAACCTATCACGACATGCTTGATCTTCAAAATCCCCATATTCATAATACTTGGCTCGCTTCCCAGGCACTAATAGACCTTCCTTCAGCTTCAACCATCCTTGTTCGCGCGGCTTGAAGACTTACACTGCGTCCAAATCTCTTGATGAGGACTTGAAGAACTTTTTCTTGGTTACCTCTATCCTCGACAGACAAACCAAGTGTCTTATTAGTTGTGTTTGAGAGGTAACCTCTTTATCCTCGTTTGAAGCCTGGCACGCAGGGTAGACATGCATAAATCCGGCTTTTTCCACTGATCCTTTTTATCTTCGCTGTTAGTGTTATATTGGCAGCCAGCTTTAGGAACAAACCATCCCATTACCGTGCAATAATCAATGTAATCAAGAATGAAGCGGTCTAACGCCTCTCGCTCATCAACGCTACTATCAACGCTCATCAACGCTACTATTGTGAATTTGGCCCAAACTTGTTTATATGTCTCCAAGGGCACACCTTTTTTTTCCAACCATCCGTTGCTTAGGCAATTCTTGGGAACTGTTTGAAGCCAATGTTCACTGCCATTCTCTCCTCTTTAATTTATCTTCGCCGCCAATTAATGTCGAGCTTGGTTTATTGTCTAATTGTATACATTAGGTAGGGTCGCTCCGTCCGTGTGTCAGTGGTCTTGCCCCTACAGGAGCTTTCCACAGAACACGTATAACATTCAGCCGCTGATTTACCTCTTCGTCGAGTTCTCGTTAATATTCTATTTAACTGTGATGTTATGTACAACACTGAAACCAAACGGCAAATTCTCTGGTAACTTTTTCGAGTTGGATACCAGAGACGGAATCAACAATTTTCTGGCTATTTATAATTTTCTTTATTTGTACTCATCTCTGCACAGTCTTCTGGTAAAAAGCAATTTGAAATTAGTTAGTCAAGAGTTATTTGAAAGAAAGCTTGTTGTCCATTTTTGCTTCACTATTGAAAGAAGTGGTTCTTCAGTGAAGGGATTGATCAACATTGTTCCAGATAAGAGAAGGCTTCCCGACCCGACAGAAGAAATTAGTTTCTTGGCTAAAAAATACGTTGTTAACTCTAAAGGCGAGGAATGATTAACATTCCTCATTCATTGTAAAGAAGAACCTTGTCACAAGGTGATCACGTGCACCTTTGTGGTTGCCTAGCACTTGATTGCCTCCTTCTGACAGAACATCGTGCCCTTGTCCACGAATTTTAGTGCTTTTACGATCGATTGTCATTAATATTTCGCTGAGAATTCGAATTCGAAATTAAGAGTTTTATATAAAAGCTAAATTATTTTTTCTTCATCTGTCTTTTGGCTTCCCTTTTGCTCTTACCGTGTAGCAGTAAAAAAACCCTCGATCATCGAGAACGGGTGGAAAGTATGTGGCATCCTGGAGGCCTAAGAAAATAGTTTACGTGACCTTTTGATTGACTGCTTTAGGCTCGTCTCAAAGGGGTGCAGGGATGGCGCAGTGGTGAGAGCACTCGTCTCCCACCAATGTGGCACGGGTTCGATTCCCAGACTCAGCGTCATATGTGGGTTGAGTTTGTTGGTTCTCTACTCTGCACCGAGAGGTTTCCTCCGGGTGCTCCGGTTTCCCCTCTCCTCAAAACCAAAATTTGACTTGATTTGTGTTAATTGTTAATTCCCATTGCTTTTTCTCAATGCAAATGTGATAATAAACGATCTTTTTGACCCCACTAGATGGGGATTAAAAGCAATTTTTAATTATATCAACGGGGATAACTTTTTACGGTATTTAATTTTTCTGGTGTTTTTTTCTGCTGGAAATTATTTTTGCGGATCAAGTACATCGGCAAAACCCGCAAAAATTAAATCCCGCGAAATAAAAGTGCTACACCGTAACCCCCGTCCTTTGTGATACCATTTGGTGCAAGCGTAAACGAAGAAAAAATGTGACCTGTCATCAGATTAGACTGAAAAGAAGAGAAATTATGAAGCGGAAAAAAATATGTTCAGTCCTTCCTTAGCGTTAGCATAAGCGTTTGCTCAGTGCAACTTCAGACATGTATGACATGCAGGAAAACGTCCGTCAGAGTAATTTGCAGCTAGTTTTCATGCAGACTATTTCACGTGAAGGAGCTGTGTCACCTTCTTTTAGGGCGTTTCGCGAAAATCTAGTCAATCACGAGTTTTAAACTAAAAAGTGATAATATGGAGTTCCCTTACCAATAAAATTATCGTTATATCACAACCGTAATCCGTTTCAATCTTGTACATTTATGTCCATCCAAGCTTCTCTTTCCTTTTGCAGAATTACTTTTGCGTTGTTTAACAATTTTGAGTGATTATTGCAATGTTTCATTCTATTTTTTGGGCATTTTGGGAAAAAAAAAAAGGAAGGGAAAGCAACTTATGAAGTGCCTAGTCGTTCTGGCGCTGGAGCACTAATTGGGGACTCTGTAAACTGAAATTAACAATTAACACAAATGTGAAATGAACAATTAACACAAATTTTCAGGAGAGGAGAGGACCAACAAATTCAACCCACTTATGACGCTGAGTCTGGGAATCGAGCTCTCATCACTGCGCCATCCATGCACCCCAAATCATGGAATTATATCACTTTAAGAGACATAGCCCCTTTAAAGAAAAAATGAGTGAGTTTCACTCCAGAGCCTGTTTTGTTATCTTTGAACTGATTTTATTACCAAAGACTAAAAAAGTAAAAGACGTAAAAACGGGACACCACGTTACAAAGTAATTCAACGTGTGAACGTGTGAGCCGAAGGGCCATTGCTGGCATTACGTCTGGCTGACCCCTCAAATGGTGTACATCACACCCTCCCACTTAAAGAAAATTACTGGAACGCTCCAGTTCAATACCACCCAGCTCAGTGCATTCTCTTTTGTTGTGTAACACGTTCCACGGGTAGCCCAGTTGACACTCTTGGATCGTCTAGTTTCTTTGAAACCTCATCAACCATTTTGAGTATAACAATCGCTCTCCTTCGCTGTTTATACTAGGAGGTTCGATCCACGGAGAGAAAAACAAGAAGGGCATGGCAGCTATAGTCTCTGTGGAGGTGAGAGGGTAATCCTAACCAATTCTGAAACAATTCAACTTGACTTCACTTGCACAATACCAGTATTACTCTTTTTATCATCCTTTATTTAAATTAACACAAACCTTCTGGGAGGTCGTACTAACTGCACAAAGCCATTCAAAATAATCCTTATCCACAAACACATCTGGGCCGCTTAAACGTTTGCAGGTTTCTTGCTCAGAAAATTAAATGAATGCTAAGACCAAACAAAAGATATATTTTGAACTATGCAATTAAATTACCAAATTCTAGTCAATAGGTTTTGTTGAAATCTACCCTGCGCCAAAACAAGTTTGCTAATTCATTTTACCGGTTAAAATTTAATTTATTCGTTTTTGGCGCTGGAATGCAGCTGACTCAAACAAGCTAACGCTTGCTCGCGGTGGTTTCTCTCTCAAGAAGCGTAGGAGAAACCAACTGCTTGCAGAGACGTTGAAATCTGCCTCAGTGAATAAAAATTGCGATAATTGGGAATAATGCCAGGTACAAAGAATAATTTCTGATAAACAATCCATCTTTTCTTCACGTTCATTTTCTGTCATTTTATTTCGTTTCAGTCAACAGGTTAAGCCACCAGGAACTCAGTTTCAATGAGTTTACAGGGCAGTTTTTTCCACAATTTCACGCAGTCCTTAACACAATTCATTTTTTTGAAACAAAAGTAACAGCTAAAATTCCCAATTTGCTTGGCCTTTCGCAGTTGCGGACACATTGACCAGTGTCCTCAGTGCTTCTGAGGAGTAAAGTCTGTAAGTGGCCACTAAGAGTTAAAGGGTTAACCTGTAACTTTGCGTGGTTTCATTGAAATGCGACTTTTTCGATTTTTTATAGTTTATGAAGAAGACTATTAGAGAGTTACTGTAGAAAAAGAAAAACAAACAAAAAATACATACTATGTTGTTCATTCCTAGGCATTTCGTACTGTGGATTGAGGTCTTGCTATGGCATCTGCTTTTCAAGAATCGCAAGACAAATATGACACAGACAAATCTGGTAAAGTTAAAGTCACGTTTTTAGCTTCCGAATGGGGATCCAGCAAGGGTGGTCTTTCCACCCTAAACAGAAATTTAGCCATTCATTTGGCCAAATCCTCAGATGTAGAAATCTCATTTTTTGTACCACAATGCACTGAGAAGGACAAGACAGAAGCCCTTATGCACAACATTAGCATTGTTAAAGCACCACATATGGTTGGTTATGATGAGCTGGAATTGCTTAGCTTCCCACCAGATGATCTACAAATTGAGGTGGTTGTTGGTCACGGAGTAAAACTAGGACGTCAGGTACAGGCCATAAGAAGATCTCGTCAGTGTAAATGGGTGCAAGTGGTGCATACAGACCCAGAGGAGATGGGAATGTTTAAATGTTACGCAGATCCGATTTCCAGGGGCGAAGAAAAGCATAATGATGAGGTGAAGCTTTGCGAAAAGGCTGACTTTGTTGTTGCAATAGGACCTAAGCTGGCAGAGGCCTTTCGCTCATACCTTCGATTTTGCAAATATCAGACTATTTTTAACTTAACACCAGGTATTTTTGAAGAATTTCTTAGTGTTGAGCAAGTCCCTGGAGAAGGAAATCATCGCAGTGTTTTGGTGTTTGGCCGTGGTGATGTCGAAGATTTCAAACTAAAGGGATTTGACATTGCAGGAAAGGCTATTGCTTCGCTTGTTGACACTTCGCTTGTCTTCGTTGGAGCACCAGATGGAAAATATCAAGAGATAGCGGAGTATTTCATGCAGTGTGATCTACCAGCTTATCGCTTGAGAGTTCGAGGTTATGACCAAAGTCGAGAAAGTTTAAAGAAGTTATTTTGTGAAGTAGACCTTATGCTTATGCCTCCTAGAACCGATGGTTTTGGATTGACTGGGCTTGAAGGCTTGTCAGCTGGTCTTCCAGTTCTTATTAGCAAGAATTCTGGGTTTGGGGAAGCCCTATGCAAAGTTAAACCGTCTTCATCATTCGTGATTGACTCAGATAATCCAGATGTGTGGGCTGCGGCCATCAAGAGCATCATATGGGATAAAGACAGGCAGTGCCGTCTTGATGACGCTGAAAACATGCGCATACTATATGACAAGAAATACAGCTGGACCAAACAAGGTGATGCGCTTAGAAGCAAGATTATCGGACTTGCTCGTGGTAAGAAGCCAGGGCTATAAAATTGATATTTTGCATTCAGCTTGGCCTCTGCTACCTCCTTTCACGCCCCTAGCCTCACCCATAAAAATTATGAACCCACCCAATACTGTGAAATTGAAATTTTGATCAGGTGTACAAATGTACTGTAAACACAGTCAAATGTGAAATAAGCCTGGCTCACAGGTGAGCTACACACCAAATTAATGAGCTCAGCGTCCTTTCTCTTAGGGGTGAAAAGATTGATGTCAAATTTGGTGCCGAGTTTCCTAATATCTGAATTTCATTTTTTACAGCTTGTTTCCAATTTCAAATTCATGTTGCTATTATCACTGAGCTTCACTTCAGCTAGTGCAACAGAAAATTGTGGGAAGGAAAATACTCAATGTTGTAAAAAGCAATTTTCACTAAAATTGCGGAAAGAATGTTTCAAGTTGTTGACCTGTCAAATCCGGAGGAGTTGAATACTCTTATGTATTATCTTGAAAGGACGCGTAAAGTATTGCCTCTTTGTGTTGAGTCACGCAACGCTACAGCTGTAGTTCAAAATTTTTGTTTGTTGTCTTTGAAGCTGCTACTTTGGAATTTGATCAAGAAGTGTGAAACAGGGAAATTCCAATAATGTTATTTTGCAGGGAACCATAACATAGCTGCATGGTGATTCATTGATGTAGAGTCAATCTTTATAATGGTACAGTTCCTAGAAAGTGTTGCAACTCCTTTGAACCTCCTTAATTAACGTGTGGTCTTTTTTAAAAGAAATGTTCACTCAAGGAAAGAGGGAAGAGGGATACACAAGCGACAAGTTGGGAGAGATCGAAGGTAGGCTGGCAAAGCTAGACTTCAAACAGAAATACTGACTAATAAAAGGCCTTAAGTATCATTGTCTGAGAAAGTGTTCCAGGGGACAAAAGTTGTGTTCAACCGATTTCGCTGAAACTTGGCACAGAAGTTGGGTATAATGAGATATTTCAAAAGCCACTTTGGCTCACTTTTCTGAGTTTTAGTTTTGGAGTTACAGAGGGAGGGGGTCTCATTTTTTGCCCTTTGAGCACCAAAAATCCGGCCTTCCAGGGGGCATTTTGAAAGTGTGATAAGACCCCAGTGGTAAATTGTGCTGCCAAATGAATTTGATCATGAACTCTACTATAATAGAGCTTTCAGTTCATGCATGTAACTTTGTCTTCAAGGTATTGCACAGAGAGCAGCCTGGGACTAGAGTTTGGCCTAAATTGATGTTAAAATTATAACCCAAAATAGCCATTTTTCAAAATTTCACTTTATTCACCTGCCTTCTTGCATAACTTCCAAACCTATACCATTGTTTACTTTAGTCACCCAGTTATCAAAATCACTTGAGAAAAATTTGGCTTATTATGGTTTATTGAATTTTTGGAACAAACACTTCATGCCCCTCTAAGGCGATGCAAAATGGAATTTTGAGCCTAATTCAGGCCATAAACAAACCAAATTGTTGACAAGGAAGCCCTTATTCTGTATTTGCTAAGTGAAGATGAATTGTCAAAGCCAAATCAGTTTCGTTGTTTAAAAATAACACCGCTTCTTACCTTAAAATTGATCTAAAACGGGCCTCTGATTAGCGCAACAAACACATAATTTAGCAAATCAAAGGTGATTTTATTCTTTGAAAACCTAGTAACCACCAAAGAACACAAATGATTATGTTCTGATGTACATATAACAATCTTTTTACAAGATGCTTAAATTTTTCTTTGATTTATAGTCGTCAGTTTCACGTCATATTTCCAAGCATTAACCCAAGCATGGGAAGTCTCCATATTTTGTCAGGCCCATTTTTTATATTTCTACCAGATAAATTTAGCTTATAAGAAGGTTCGTTAACATGTAATCTTCGTCTGACCTTGTAATAGCCTGAAAAGTTGGTTTAAATACCCATCAGCAAAGGATCATGACCATACATACGTAGATTACACAGACATATACAAGCTTCTGTGAGCAGTATCGAGGTGAACTGTGATTTTCCGAGTCCTTTAGAGCTGAAAAAATGAAACCATCCATCCACGGTTAGGAGAGCTGGATAACAAAAAGCTTGTTTTGCTTTTATAAAGAAAATAACCCAAACAAAGTCTTGCATTGAGATGATGCACTTGTTACTACATTAAGCTAGCTGGTCCGCCATTTTGGACTTGAAGAGTGTGGGGACTGGACCGAGTTCCCGTCCAATCTTTCTCCCGTTTCGCGGGAATTTTTTCTGTTTTTCATCAGGTGTGTTCGAAATTCTAGAAAGTGATCTGTTTCAGGATAATTTTCGATGGCACTTTATTCCTTTGAAGAGGTAAATGACCAGTGCAGTGTCACGTCGTGGGCTGTGCAAGAAACAGGAATGCTTCCTTTGGTGTCTTGCGATGGTGACATGACTGCATGATTAAAGCACAAGTAGAAGAGTTCAGGTGTGTCCGGGAAAGAAGAGGAAGAACTGGTGATGCCAAAGCTACAGGTGCTTCAAAGTATCAGTTAGGGATCATATACGCTCACAAATGACATTTATCGTGATCTAGGGGACTCTTCTGACTCAAGAGAGATTTAGAGACGACGATATGTAAATTCCTATATTGTCGTCTCAAATTGTTTGTTTATGGTTGATTGATTCGCATGTTAATATCCTGGGTCCTTAGGAAGAGCACTAAACATTCACAAATTTGTCCGAAAAAAGAAACAAGTACGATAAGAATAACTTGAAGGCTGTTTTTCGTCTGTTCGAGCTGCTTGTTTACATTAAGCTTGTCACTTGCACACGCTTATCATGCAATGCACAATTCAGTTACCGTTTTCCATTATTTACCCTTTTCGTCAAAGATATTTGCAAACATGCTGCATCTAAGTTTTTCGACGAAATTGACATTTTCAGGGAGAAAATGTCACTCAAACGTCGTCGCAAAATCGACCGAATTAGTTGATATTATTGGATTTGCTTGGAATAATGCATAGGCAATGAACACACATATGTCGTACTTGAATGGGAACTGACTCTGAATCGTTCACGGAAGATTTGCGTATATTTGTAGAAGAAAATGTTTCATTATTTAATTTAAAAAATTGTTTAAAATAATCTTAACTATTCAATTAAAAGAATAATGAAAAAATATACCTAAATAAGAGTGTTATCTGCTAAAACTCTCTAAAATTCCCTAAAAAAACTCTTTTATTCTTTTCAGTATTCTCCTATATATACTGCTATTTAAGTTCTAGTATTTGTCAATTTTTTTTTTGAGATTTTCTAAAATTCTTTTTCGTGTCTAAAATTCCCAAAACAATTCCTGCGGAATTATGTAGCTAAGCCTATTCTAAGTTGACTTGTCTTCGACGAAACAGGCAAATAAAGGAGACCGGTTGAGTTTCAATGCAAGCTCGCTCGAATTGTGCATTGCCAAACGTGACAAGCTGAATGTAAACAAACAGCTCGAGCAGACAAAAAACAGCATTCAAGTTATTTCTATTATTGTTATTGATATTTATATATTTATTGATATTTATATATAACTATGTGCACAAACTCATCAAGATATTGCTGCGATGAGTTTGTTGAATGTTTTGTGCTCTTCGTAAGGACCCAGGAAATTAACATGGGAATCAATCAAATATGTGCACAAACAGTTTGAGACGACAACATCCTAAATTATATATCATTGTCTTTCTTCAAGCAAAAGAGTCTCGTAAACTGCGTTAAAAATCATTTGTAAGCGTATATGATCCCTAACTGACCTTTTGAAGCACCTGTAGCTTTGGCATCACCAGTTTTTCCTCTTCTTTTCCGGACACACCTCAACTTTTCCACTTGTGCTTTAATCATGCAGTCATGTCACCATCGCAAGACACCAAAGGAAGCATTCCTGTTTCTTGTACAGCCCATGACGTGACACTGCACTGGTCATTTACCCCTTCAAAGGAATAAAGTGCCATCGAAAATTATCCTGAAACAGATCACTTTCTAGAATTTCGAACACACCTGATGAAAAACAGAAAAAATTCCCGCGAAACGGGAGAAGGATTGGACGGGAACTCAGTCCAGTCCCCACACTCTTCAAGTCCAAAATGGCGGGCCAGCTAGCTTGATGTAGTAACAAGTGCATCATCTCAATGCAAGACTTTGTTTGGGTTATTTTCTTTATAAAAGCAAAACAACCTTTTTGTTATCCAGCTCTCCTAACCGTGGATGGATGGTTTCATTTTTTCAGCTCTATAGGATTCGGAAAATCACAGTTCACCTCGATACTGCTCACTGAAGCTCGTATATGTCTGTGTAATCTACGTGTGTATGGTCATGATCCTTTGCTGATGGGTATTTAAAACAACTATTCAGGCTATTACAAGGTCAGACGAAGATTACATGTTAACGAACCTTCTGATAAGCTAAATTTATC
The DNA here is from genome assembly GCF_036669935.1 of Montipora foliosa. NCBI lineage: Eukaryota > Metazoa > Cnidaria > Anthozoa > Scleractinia > Acroporidae > Montipora > Montipora foliosa. Next base: position 12,251,401 of record NC_090881.1, read on the forward strand.
TGGTAGGAATATAGAAAATGGGCCTGACAAAATATGGAGACTTTGCATGCTTGGAAATATGACGTAAAACTGACGACTATAAATCAAAGAAAAATTTAAGCATCTTGTAAAAAGATTGCTATATGTACATCAGAACATAATCATTTGTGTTCTTTGGTGGTTACTAGGTTTTCAAAGAATAAAATCACCTTTGATTTGCTAAATTATGTGTTTGTTGCGCTAATCAGAGACCCGTTTTAGATCATTTTTAACGTAAGAATCGGTGGTATTTCTAAACAACAAAACTGATTTGGCTTTGACAATTCATCTTCACTTAGCAAATACAGAATAAGGGCTTCCTGTCAACAATTTGGTTTGTTTATGGCCTGAATTAGGCTCAAAATTCCATTTTGCATCGCCTGAGAGGGGCATGAAGTGTTTGTTCCAAAAATTCAATAAACCATAATAAGCCAAATTTTTCTCAAGTGATTTTGATAACTGGGTGACTAAAGTAAACAATGGTACAGGTTTGGAAGTTATGCAAGAAGGCAGGTGAATAAGGTGAAATTTTGAAAAATGGCTATTTTGGGTTATAATTTTAACATCAATTTAGGCCAAACTCTAGCCCCAGGCTGCTCTCTGTGCAATACCTTGAGGACAAAGTTGCATGCATGAACTGAAAGCTCTATTATAGTAGAGTTAATGATCAAATTCATTTGGCAGCACAATTTACCAGTGGGGTCTTATCACACTTTCAAAATGCCCCCTGGAAGGCGGGATTTTTGGTGCTCAGAGGGCAAAAATGAGACCCCCCCCTGTAACTCCAAAACTAAAACTCATAGAAGTGAGCCAATATCTTATTATACTCAACTTCTGTGCCAAGTTTCAGCCAAATCGGTTGACCACAACTTTTGGTCCCTGGAACACTTTCTCAGACAATGACACTTAAACGTCTTGTACGTGTAGGACAGCGCTAACGAGATCATGACAGTGGTGCGGGCCATGTGTGAACTTTGAAATCTTAGTGGGAAAGGTAAAGTTTGCCTCATTTGTTTAACTGGAAAGCTAACGTTACATTATAGGGGCAATGTGCAGTGTTGTAGCCTGCGTAGATGGCGGAATATTTTATCGCGGGATTATCTACACACGTGCGGAAGCAAGATGCTTTGGCAGGTATTTATATAATTCCTTGATAAAATATCCCGCCAGCTACGCAGGCGAGGTTCTTAGCCGATGGATGAAACCGAACTGTTTCCAACTGATAGAATCAATTATCGACCTTTATTATATGATTATATACCAGGATTTCTCCTTTTACTAAAAAAATCGTATCTTCACCTCATGCAGTGAACATATCATTTTTATCTTTCACATGTGAGGATATAGGTGTTGTCGTGGTAACCAACACGATTAGCCAATAAAACGCGAGCTTTCTTTTAAATTGTAAGATACTTTTGTGCTTTAATATAATTCTCTACTACGTTAACATTTTTATTTCAAAATTTGACATTATCATGATTTGTTTTTTGTAACGTTCACATCTTGTTTTATGTTACACAACATGCGTGTTTTAGCGGTTGGTGACCACTTTTTCATCATCTCGAACATGAATAAAATAAGTTGTTTTAAATCGACACAGTTCATTAATATCTATATAATAAACAGAACATTACATGGCCGCTTGGGAATACGAATTTTATCTTCTCGTGCTGAAAGTATCTCTCACGAGTTAGCGAAGCGAACGAGTGAGAGATGCAGCACTCGAAGATAAAATTCGTATCCACGCGCGGCCATGTAATATCCTCTATATCTCTTATGAGCGCCAAGGTTAACTAGAGTAGAAATGAGGTAATGAAGTCTTAAAACTAATTTGTCAATCGTTAGTGGATGTGTATTGTTTTTCAAGTAAGATACACTGTTTTATGAGCCCAGAGGTACCCACGGTTTTCCTTACGAAAGGTAAATCACTCATTCATGTTGCAAGTTAAACCGTGAACATGCATAAAATAAAGAACATACATAAAATGGTATGACTTGTTGAATGATGAACCAGCAGTGGTGTTTCAGAACGTGATGTCACAAAGAGAAACATGAATGTTGCACAGTGAAACTATAATGTAGAATTGGAAAACTCTTGACGAATTGTGGACACCAAAGATGAAATATGAAATAAACATAAACTTCAAAAGTGGAGTTTTGGTGTGGATATAACACCAAAGAATGCCTACCCACTTTCAGTAAGTAGGTTATAAGTTGCTAGACTTATTGCATGCCGTTCCACAATGCTACAATGTAATGTACAGTTATGGATTTGATTACCAATGAACCACAGGTATTTTGAATGTTTATGTGGCCAACAGATTGGGACATGGCATCTGATCCAGCTCCATTTGCCTCATCAAAGAAGACAACAAACTATGCCCGTTTGTGCTGGCTTCTGGTGGATGTGGGAACCCAGGCCCTTAGAGACACCTTTGACACCATACACCCCCCAGCTACTCTTCACAAAATTTTGTCAGCAGCTCACCCTACATTGCAGTCTCTGAGAAAGAGAAGACTTTTGAATTCCACACAGTGGGGAAAGCTGTACCCAACTGTTCCTTCATCAGTGTCATCAGCCAGCTTTGACATCTTTCTTCTGATGGTACTGTTGAGAAACATATGCAGTCTCACTCCTCCTTCCAGTACTGAAAGATGGAACAAGCTTCCTCTCCATGGTGATAAAAGTACCGAGGCAAACATAGCAAGAATTGAGTATTACGGAAACAGAGTCTATGCTTACGCTAGCCAGGCATCCGTTGACGATACAGCTTTTAACGTGTTGTGGCATGACATCAGCAAGGCACTGCTAGCACTGGGATCAGCTAAAACAATGCATGCAACTGTGATCAGCCGAATGAAAACTGAGCGCATGGATGCTGATTTAGAGAAGCGCTATCGAGAATTACTAAAGGAGTGGAAAGGAGATGATGATAACACCAAAGAGACAATTGAGGAGCTGAAAGGTATGCTACTGGGTCTCAAAGGAGTAATCAACCCATAAGAAAATGAAAGTGATGTTAGAAGTTTGTTCATGTTGCCAACCTTCTTTTTTTACTTGAAGGACACTTAACTTGTTTCTTAGCTTTTAAATAGTGCCGCCTGCCAAAAGATAATATGGGGAAACCTGTACAGGATAATGGCTAAAGTAATTTGTGAAAACCAAAACTATGCAGAGTATACAGTCCCCTCATTTGAGTCCCAGATAAGTGGACCTTGTACTGAATGTAATTTGGATTTTGAAGGAACACTTTCTAGCTAATGAGCATGCAGATAAAAAGTAATTTGGCTGGTTTCATTGCCTATTTGGAAATTTGGCTTGTCTCATTATCTACTTGGAAATGCATTTCTTGAAAGAATGAACAATCCATTGCACTTGAAAGCTGTGAAAGGGCTTAAGTTGGCTTCAGCTCGAGTCTGCTTGCCAAACCTGTTTCTTACAAAAATGGCTAGAAAATAATTGCGTTTCTTTTTTAAATCTCTTCCTATCTTTGACCTGGTCTTCTTTCTGTCAATATTTACTAACGCAAGAGAACTTATTCATAAAACGTGTTTTCATAACTAAACAGACAAATATTTGCATTAAAATAAGATGCTTGGTGTCGCTAACCCTTTTCTTGTAACTAATATCACGTTATGTTCAGAAACGGTTGGGATAGACACAATGACATAGACTGTGTCCCTCTGACCGTTCTTAGTGTGGAAAGAAATAATTTTGGTAACTCTAAACACCCCAAATCTAAACCTAAAGTTAATGATGTAAGTAGGTAGTTGACATCTCAACTTATAAGGGGATATTTTGTGTTTTTTTACATAAAGCCTGTGTACAAAATTGTACCTTATATAATACTACAATCCTGGATTTCATAAACTTCTGTAACCGTAACAATGCTTTCATTTACGTTACAGAAGTTTATGTTACGCAACTTAACAAAGTTCATAACGCTACGGTATTAGTTTATTGCTGTTTGAAAAAGTGCAACAACATTTTGAACTTTGACAGTCCTTCAATTACCTAGCCTGTTTCTCTTAAAAGTTACATGTAATGATTTATTTATTTCTTTTATCAAGGTATTGTAAAGAAATTGAAGTCGGATGAGGACAGCACCAAGGACAAGCTTGGAGAGATGGAAGGTGCGTTAAAAATTAAATGTAATGAAACCATAACCATACAATGGGCTTTACAACTTGCCCGAAACTTTGGAGGAAATAGAAATCTCATTAGTCTATCCACGTCACTTGTATGGCTGCAGTTAAGATTATGTGAGCAGTCGTGCTGAGAATCCAAAAACCTGAAATATTCCAATCATTTAATAAGACAGGAGAGATATGGTGAATCTAGAATCTACATTTATAGCTGTTGTTACTCTACAGGAACTTTTAAAAGCAAACTCCAGCACCAAAAAAAAAAAAAAAAAAACGGAACAATTTAACGAACATGTATGTTATGTTATGTATGTTCTCACTAGGTACCTCTGCTATACGACTATTACTACCATTGTACTGCTACATGTACTCATATCACTATTGCTTTGCTTACTGCAGAGCCTCGCCTTGTTGTGTGTCCAACACCATCGTTTCTTGTTTAATGTATTTTTTGTGCCCTTGTAACTGGGTAACTGGGTAACTGGGTAAGTCGAAAAATGGGTGGGATTTGTTCGTTTTCTTTGTTTGTTTTTCTTTTTTTTTTTCGTTTTTTTTTTTCCTTTTTTTTCCGTGTCGGTAAAAGTCTTGCATGTCACTCCCCTGCTAAGTGGTATCTTTAAGCATAGAGCCTTACGCGCGTATTTTCTTTGGATCGAGAGGGTAGTGGAAATGCGTAGATTTCTTTGGGGGACACGGTAGAATATTTAACTTAACCTGCAATGGCGTCGAAAATATTGTAACGCGAATGGCGTCTTAGTGGATCTTTAAACAAAATTTACCCTTATGGAGATCAATAATTGAAAGGCAATTGAATGAACAACACAGGCGGTGAAAAAAATGTCTGGAATCTTAAAAGCGACGAGTAATGGACTTCGACAACAATCTATCGCCCGTCAAGCCGAAATCAAAGTGAGCTGAATTTCTAATATTTTACCAAGTGTGCTGTTATGCAGAACACTGAAAGCAAATGAAAAATGCTCTGGTAACTTATGGGTTCAACAAAAACAGAGAACGAATCGTTAAGTGGATCTGTGATGAACTCTGCACAGTCTTCAGGTAAAGAAATAATAATTGGAAATGTCACAGCCAAGAATTATTTGAAAAAAAGCTTATCGTCTATTTTGTGCTTCATTATTCAAGGTAAAGGTCCTTCATGGAAACGGTTTGATCCTGAAATTTATTTTGTGGCAATATTGCGTATATTTGACATGACTGAGTTTCTTCTCTTCAAGTGCGTAATGAAATAGGAAGGGGTTTTTGTCTCTAATAGCAAATATGTTTTTTTTTCTTTCAAAAAATCTTTTTCGTGGAAAAGACGGCCTCTGTGAATTCCTCATGCTTTATAATATGCGAGCTTAACTAGATGGTTTTTATTGCAATAGTAAAGACGTTTCGAGTCAAAATGTGGTTAGCGTCTTTCTGGTGTGTTAACTTAATTAAATATACCATCTTCGCCTCGTAAGTTTGTATTTGCCGTCTACCGTAACCTTGATTTCCACTCTCAAAATCACCTACATAACCTACTTTTTGCGTAGAATAAGCTTTTAGAATGATGTTCTTGTCTTCTGTGGTGATACTTGACGATTCGGAAACATTTTGTGAAAAAATATTTATAACGGGACACATGCGCAACTTGATCGCCCGATTACCTATAACATGCGCTTGCCTGGCCTTTTGACATCCCATTGAAAAAAACTCGTAAAATATTCGCGGGCCGGTCGTTTTTCTTTTAAATTTGAAAGGATGATTGCTAACGAATTGAGAAAGATTTTCACAATAACTAACAAATCCTGTGTTAAGCATGAGAATTCGGCAAAGAGGTAAATGCGACTAAATTTGTTGCGTGCGTTGCAATTTTTGTTTTGATTGTTGTACAAATTTTGAAAGAGAATATTAAATTATGAAAAAAAAAGCACGGATAGATCGTTTAAAAATCTTTATTTTTAGCGGTTATTTGAACAAAAAAGATGCAACGCTTGACGAGACATATTTTTGTTAATATTTGAAAGAAGAAAAAATTCGCAGCAATCGGGAGGCGGTGAAAATGAGTTAACAAATTTGCATACGTGCGTTGAAATGTGATACGCGAGGAGACAGGAATTTTATTTCTCTGACAAATGATTGACAGGTAGCCAAGGTTTTAACCTCAGAAAAATATCTGTTTTGTCATTATAGTGTAAGGTGTAGTTTATTTGGGGAGACAACAATATTTCTTTAACTTCCTGGTTAATCCAATTTATTGCTACGACTTGCTAGTGCAAAGATTGTTTACAATTTTTTTGCGAATTTTAAGTGTCATGAAATGACATCATTTGCCTGACAATATATCCCTTTACTCTAACCCAAAAACATTCAGACTTTATAATTATTTAACCATTTATTCTACTTTTGTGCTTGTCAGCATTTTGTCTCTCAGATGTAGAGATTTTCAATTAAATGGCCTCTCAATCTCACGATTGTGCAAATAGTTCACCCTGTAGTCAAAATAGATACGTTTCTCGGGAACCCGACAGAGAAGGCTTCCTGACCCGACAGATGAAATGTATTTATTCAGTTAAATATTACAAAAAGATTAAAAAAACCAAAAACGGACGTTTCTTGGCCAAAAAGTACATTGTTTTACTTTGAAAACGACGAACGATTAACATTCGTTCCCGCACAGGCAGCCAAAGCTCGTTGTACGATTTATAGACTTTTTATGGGAAAATATACTTTGAGCTTATGCACCAGTCAATTGAAACTCCCACCCCCCAGGTACCGGGGAAGGGTGACTGGGGATTCGATATAAACCCTGGTCAAAAAGCATCAAGACCCCCTCCCCCTGAGGCAGAAATTGAGATCAAATGCCCCAATACTTGGGGTAAGAAATTTAAAACAATCTAACATTTACTATCCAAAGAAATTTCAAATGTTCTGCTTTGGGTTTGTGAAGAGTGCGTTTTAGTTACTGGTACTAATTAAAGAAACATTTTTTGTTCAACTATTATTTATGGGCAAAGCACCCATATTTCATTATTGCTGAAGACCATCTGATTACAAAACTGTGTATTTTCCCATGAGGGGTAACCACAGTGCAGGACCTTGGAGAGGGCACTTTCTCTACAATGCCATGGGGCCAGGCTAAAGGCTTGTGCTGAGGACTCGGTTTTGCATATACACACTGTCCTGGCAGAATTGCACCATGGACGCCTCCCAAATTTATGTCATAGTAATGTTTTGCTCTGGGACGGCGCCCATCAATCGCAGTTTTGACGGTTCCAGAATACACGACAGTAGGTTACAGAAGAGAAGGCATCATAGGAAGGATACCCCTTGTGCGGCGGGAGAGTAACCTTTGAGCTGGAGAGTGTTCCTGTCCTTGTTGTGGGGTATTCCGGTAGTCCAGTAGCGCCATATAAAGTCTCTGTTCTTTTAATACATCCTCTTTTCTGTTTAAACTGCAGCTTCTGCCTTACCATTTCCTTGCGGCCAATATGGGAAGGGGGTCACGTGTTCGAACCCATACTCAGAAACAAGTTACTTGTTCTCGGTGCTGATAAACTGGCACCCATTATCCGTGACAACGCGATCAGGTATCCCGAACCTTGCAAAGTGCTCTTTCATGAGCTCTACTGCTGCTGATGTGAGTATAATGGATATAATGGCCATCTCTATCCAGTCGCTGTAGTGGCACGTATTGACTAAGTGCCATTTAGGATATCTTGGCTAATTAATGACCATGGTCGTTCTGGAATATCATGGCTCTTTAGGCGCTTAACTAGCGTATTGGGCACATACTGGGCATGAAATGCACTTATTCTTGATATCAGAGGTCATACTGGGCCAGAATAGAGACACCTTGGCTCTTCGAATGCATGACCCTGCTCCAAAGTTTGTTTTGGGAATTTTGTCCAGCATGGCTAGTCTCATCGACTTTGGGATGATTGCCTCCTGCTATTACATTATGCCATCTTCCAGAGATAATTCATCTTTGAAGGTGAGGTAGGACCGCACTAAGGGATCCAATTTTCGTTCGTCAGTTGGCTAACCAGTCATCATGAGGAAGAACAGCCTTTGCAGTTCTGGGTCCATTGCGGTTTGCTCTCGTAGATTTTCCAGGGTAAGATTGGAGATCCCAGAATTGTCCATTGCCATAGTTTCCAATTCCACTCTAAATAGGTGTCCTCCAGAGAGATTGGCTGCAGAAAGCTGAGGATGAGGAGCCCTTGAAAGAGTGTCGGCTATGACTTGATGTGCTCTTTTTCTGTAGTTCGCAACGAATGACCATCGTTGCAGCCTCATGCGCATGGCTTGCAGACGCCTTAGTGCTTTGTAAAGGGGTTTCTTAAAAGTTCTTTCAAGGGCTTGATGGTCTGTTTCAACCGTGATATCTGCCTTTCCGTAAAGCAGATTGTCCCATTTCTGAAATGCTAAGCATATTGCAAGACATTCTTTCTCAATAATTGCATCTTTTTGTTCTGTGGCAACAGAGCAATCAAAGAGAGTATTGGTTAGCCACGGGGTTCCTCGGCGTTTAACAATCAGAAACAGGACGTATATCGGATCATGGGAGGATGCTTCATAGGCTACCAGCTAATAATAAATTCTATTTTTTGAATCAACAAGGCTGGAAATCCAACAATGTAGTCACAAGCTAGTAGGATCCGAAGGATACACAAATGCTACAAATGTTAAGTGATTTGAGTGTACAAATAGCGACAGCGATCTACTAACTGATCCATTTTAAATGAAAAACATGCCGTGATATGCAGTGAGTGGGAATCGAACCCGCGTCCCCCAGGTTAGTAGGAGGGTGTGCTAACCACTGCGCCATCACGACAACCCCGCTGACAACAGAGCAATCAAGGTAGTTATTGGTTAGCCACAGGGTTCCTCGGCGTTTAACATCTAGGAACGAGACGTACATCGGATCATCGGAGGATGATTCATAGGCTACTAGCTAATAACAAAATTTTATTTTTTGAATCAACAAGGTTGGAAATCCAACGATGTACTTGCAAGCTACAATCTTGGAAAAAAACTCATTGGGAAAATGTGACGCTCTCGTTTGTCTGTGTGATAACGATTAAATTATTCCCACTTTCCCCCCTCGCCCCATTTCAATGTTGGTTCAAAACGGGCAAAGGCTTGCACAGTATATTTTAAATATAATAATAATTGAAACTTATATAGCGCATTTTTCATGGCGAACATGATCAAATGCGCTTTACAATTTAATAAAATAAATAAAAATGAATACAATTACAAGCAGTTATAATTAAAAATAAATTAATGTATAGATAATAATAATAATAACAATAATAATAATAATAATAATAATAATAATAATAACTGCGTAACAAAAAGCTCTTCCTCCAAGTGTTGAGAGTATCTTGCCACTAGGAGTCTCAAGCATAATTCTTCCGCTAGATCTGAGTAAATATCTAGTTGATGATTTCCGACTGATCAATTTACAGATATAGTCAGGTGCCATGCCGTGAATAGCTTTAAAGGTAAAGAGCAGAATTTTAAATTCAATGCGGTACTTAATTGGAAGCCAGTGAAGCTGATATAAGACTGGTGTGATATGACTGAACTTCGGTTCCTTAAAAATTAGTCTCGCAGCTGCATTCTGAACTCTTTGTAGCTTTTCAATTTGTACTTGTGGAAGTCCGTAGAGTAAGCTGTTACAGTAATCTAATCGGCTAGACACAAACGCATGAATTAAGGTCTCGGTGGATTTACGCGATAAATGTTTTCTTATTCGCATAATGTTATGAAGATAATAGAATGATGTATTACAAATTTTGTTTACGTGGGAGTTCATCGACAGCTTGTCGTCAATAAAAACACCGAGATTTGTCACAACTGACGATCTCATTACATCAGAATCGCCCACGGTAATCGAAGAAATATTAACTTTAGTTAACTGTTCTCGGGTTCCTATGATAAGAAATTCCGTTTTTTCATCATTGAGAAGGAGTTTGTCATGTTCCATCCACAAGCGTATGTCCTTTATACAATTTTGCATGGCTAATGTAGCATCTTGTTGGCTAGACAACACGTCAGGCCTGAAGGAAAGATATAATTGTGAATCATCCGCATAGCAATGAGAGTTTGGAAGATGTCTTTCAATTACATGGAATAGTTTTGAAGAGTAGATGATATATAATAGGGGACCTAGACCTAGACCGGACCTAGACAGGATCCTTTTGCATCAAATTGTCAACATTGGTCTGGGGGAGGGGGAAAAGGACCAATAGACTTTGTAAGTGCATGTCAAATGATGATTAAGCTACAATTTTTCCCAAGAGATTTGTCCAAGATTGTAGTACGTTCCGAAGGATACATAACGCTTTGCTACAAATGTTAAGTGATTTGAGTGTACAGATAGCGACAGCGATCTACTAACTGATCCATTTTAAATGAAAAACATGCTATGCCGTGAGTGGGAATCGAACCCCTGTTCCCCCGGTTAGTAGTCGGATGTGCTAACCACTGCACCATCACGACAACCCTGCTGGCAAAAGAACAGTCAAAGAGGTTATTGGTTAGCCACGAGGTTCCTCGGCATTTAACATTCAGGAACAGGAGGTATATCGAAATCGGGTCATCGGAGGATGATTCATAGGCTACCAGCTAATAACAAATTCTATTTTTTGAATCAACAAGGCTGGAAATCCAACGATGTAGTTACAAGCTAGCAGGATCCGAAGGATACACAACGCTTTGCTCCAAATGTTAAGTAATTTGAGTGTACAAATAGCGACCATCACATACCTACCTTTACGAATACATAGAAAGCTACAGGAAACTTAACACCGGACACCTTCTGGGGAAAACTGTAATTGTCGTGAGTGGGATTTGAACCCACGTCCCCCTGATCACTAGTCGGGTGTGATGACCACTACACTACCAGGACAACCATGCTGGCCCCAAGGCTGATTGATCACTTAATGTGTGGCATTTACGTGGGTCTCCCTAAGGATCAGTTTTTCTATGTGATAACGCTGGATCAACATGTGATTCACAGGCGGACAAGGGTAGTTAATGTAAAGAGCCGGTTAAGTAGATCCCTTGAGCCAACAACGTATCACCCCCAGGAGGATCGCAAATTGATTCACAGTCCAAGTTGAGGAGAAATTGGTCCTGAGGTACCAGGGAAGTTTTTCATCTGATGGACAGGAACATTGTTAGTAAGTGCACCGTTTCTTGGAGGATGATCTTTTGCAGCTCATTGATGTTACTGGCTCCAGGGATCTTTCCTAAATTCTGGTCCATTCCTTTTTTAATAAGTCCAAGCGCACCAACAATAAACGGGAACAGTCTCTGTCCTCATACCCCACATTCTCGTGGTTTCAACACAAGGTCTTTGTATTTCGAGAGCTCTTCAATGACGTTCGTTGAGGTGTTTTGGTTGGCATGGTCCTTGATCACTATATCAGGCTTTTTCGCTAACAATTACCTATCCATATGTATCTGTATATCCCAGAGAATTGTGACTTCTTCGTTTTCGGTGAACGTCTTGGGCTTATGTTCATACCACCTCTCTGGGACGTCAATAATCTACTGCTGCTGGCACGCCTTCCCATGGATATATGCAGCTGCCTTATTGTGCCTCTCCAGATAGTCAGTTTTGCAAATTCAGGACAGCCAGTTATTATTATTATTAGCATTATTACTTTTTGTACTGGGTGGCCTTGCCTTTGTTGTAACTTAAAAGTCACGTCAAGCTGATTGCCTCTGTTTAGTCTGATGGCATAGTGAACAAGAATAAGGCTACTGTGTTTCATTTCATTACTGTAACTACACGATATGCTGGAATTAGAGAGACGGTGCTCCGGTGCATTTTTTGACTCATATTGTTTGACACAAGGTAGATTGCCGTAGTCTTAACCCTGAGCTTGCCAAGTAGGCCACTGTGCAAGCTTCTAAGGTGGTTATAAAAAATTATGAAAACAAACGGTGAGATCAGCTCAACAAACAGATGAACATATTTTTTCCTTGCTGCAAAAAAGAAATACAAGAGGACTCAATATTTGAAATTAAGTAATGGTCTCTGCACGTTAATTTCCAACTTCAAACGTATTTTGCTGGCATTGCCACACTGCAAATTACTGAGTATTATGGTTCATACTGAAACAAGAAGAACAACTTCAGCAAACAAGCAAACTTGTGATGAACTGACCCTGTAATTTTCTTTTCATTTTTAAAATCACCCTCTCCCAACAAATCAATGTCCTCTTTCGTATCATATTTTTTTTAAATTTTGATTGATTAATCAATCGTTTGATTCGATTTGATTTCATTTAGACATCCTGAAGAGGCTTGAAACAGATGAAGGCAGAAGCAAAGACACGCTAAAAGAGATCCAAGGTGAATTGACATCCATTTTAACGATTTGCGGAGTGTGCTATTTTTCTGGAGAAGAGATATTCTCCTAGGGTCACCCATCAAAGCAATACTTTTCTTCTTTACTTCGGGGATCAAGCAAACCTTTCCTGAAAAAAAAAAGGAACAACTATTAGAGTTTGGTTAGTGATTGTCTCTTTTACCTTTCAAAGAGATCCTGAAACAGTTGAAGTTCTGCGAAGATAGCACAAAGGAAAAGCTCAATGAGATGGAAGGTAGGTTGGAGTGATTGTTTTTATTGGAATATGGTGCGCATGGATTACTTATAATATTATGGCAATTAAGTAGCGTTTGACCAAATACTCAAAGGGACTTACAATAGTAAGTGGGATACTTCATATGGTTATGGTGCAGATTCAGATGGCTGCCATTAAAATCTTGTTGAAATTACTGGTAGGATTTGCAGATGCTCTAAAGCAGAGGGAGAGTGACAGACCCTAAATCTTTGCCCTATTCGTAACCTGGACGAAAGGTTCTTAGACCCCTCCCCCCCTTCCAAATTCAGTCGTGATTTTATAGTCCAAAAAGCAGCCAAACCGAGCCACAAGCAAAGCTAAATTATTTTTCAGGATTGTTTTCGAACAATTCATTCGAAAATCCGTCCAAAATATCAGAAAAGGCCTCCGAATAAAACACATAGAAAGTTGAAATTTTTACGAGCCATGAAGAAATGGTCATGCCAGCACATGCAGCCCTATTTTGCCACCGTCTATACCATAAAAAAGGGTGACATTCCCATAGGCTGGATCAAGGAATATTTTGCCTTCAAAACAAATGCTTTATATCAAACCACGCTCTTATTTTTAAGTGGGCTTTCACGATCTTCATAATTGTAGAGAAAAACAATTATTCTTAAAGAAAAGTGAGATAACCTTACATCCCTCCCGCCTCTGGCCCTCAGAATGTATATATGTATGGATTAAGACGTATGTTCCCGGTATTTGCCTCTTGCATAACCAGAGTCTATTTCACTTACATGTATGTTCACTTAGACAAAAAGGACCATAAATTTTAAAGAAAAAATGCATGCAACTGCCAAGCTGATATTTAAACAAGACGCACATGCTTGTTGAAGTAGAGGCCCGTGCGGAAATCTTGCCAAGTGCGTTTGTGTTAGCATGTAAATGACAAAGCAGTCTCTATCTCTGTTTTTATGAACATATTTCATGTCAAGTCCTCTTCCTCTATCAGCTCTGTCTTCTTTTTGCTCTTGGTAATTAGAGAAAATAATTATACTTTGCCTTTCACCCCTCTTTATTCGTAGTATTGTGCTCTGTATTGGCATTTTCTCTTTTACTTTATTGATTGATTACTATATAGATTTATTCAATTTGATTTAGACATCCTAAAGATGCTTGAAACAGATGAAGGCAGCAGTCAGGACACACTAAAAGAGGCACATGGTGAGTTCATGCATTTTATTGATTTTTTGAATGTGTTATTTTTTCTGGTTAAAAGATATTCTCCTCAGTCCTGGCGTCACCAATCGAAGTGCTACCTTTGCTGCAAGTGCTTACGTAGGGGATCAAGCAAGACCCTTCCGGAAAAAAGAATGTTATCAAGTTTCGTTCACTGCCTGTCTCTTTTACTTTTCAAAGAGATGCTGAAACAGATGAAGTCCAGTGAAGAAGGCTTAAAGGAAAAGCTCAATGAGATGGAAGGTAGGTACCATTTTTTTTGGAATACAGTGTGCAAGGGTAACTGATAATAATGGCAATCTGTATTTCCTATTCATCTAATAATATGTATAGGTACCTATAAAGAGTATATTTCAAGAAATCCTTCTATATTCAGGGGTGGATCCCTGGAAGGGGGGTGGGGGGGGGGGGTAGTGGTGCAGGAGGTGCGCACCTCTCCCTTGCCCCCACCCCATATAAATAGAACATATTTAAAAAATTAAATTTTTAAAAAAAGTAGCTAAAACCGTGGCCCCCAAATCTTTATTTCGCCAAGTTTGATCAAACAAATTAAAAGCTCAGACAAGTGAGTTTGTTGCTTTCTATTCATTGTATAAGATCTATTAAAATTCCTATATTTTTCCTATGTCATGAACTTGAACAGCATATTTTTCCTATCAGATTTTCCAAAAATGTCAGTGGGAAGCCTGAATTACTAATAGGATTTGCAGATGCCCTGGAGCAGAGGGGGAGTGACAGACCTTAACTCTGTGCCCCATTCATGACCTGGAGGAGAGCTTCTTAGAACTCGTCAATGCAGAGATGATTTCATAGCCCCAAAAAATTTCCAAACCGAGTCAAAATCCATTAGCGAAATTGTTTAGGATTCTTGTACAATTCATTTGAAAATCCGTCTAAAATACCTGGAAAAAAAGCTTCCGAATAAAACACAAAGGAAGTAGAAATTCCACAAGTCATTAAGAAATGCTCCTGCCAGCACATGTAGCCCTGTTTCGCCATGTCACACCATCTATACCATCAAAAGTGTCCAATGGCCCCAATGGAGAAAATATTTGCCTTCAGAAAAAATGTTTTATATCAAACCAAAATCTTACACGATCTTCATATATGTAATTGTAGAGAAAAGCCATTATTCTAAAGGAAGTCAGATAACTTAACAACCCTTCCGCCTATGGTCCTCGGGATGTATATACAATATGTATGTATGACTTAATATCTGTGTTCTCGGTATTTATCTCTTACATAATCAGAGTCCATTTGACCTATGTTTATTTAGACGAAAAAGACTTTACATTTTCAAGAAAAAAGTGCACTGAACGGCTATTGTAATCTTAAAAGTACGGAGGACATACATGTTGAAATAGAGTCCTGCGCGGAAGTCTTGCCAAATGCTCAGTTCTTTGTTAACATATCAATGTCGTAGCATTCTCTATCTCTGTTTTTATTAAAGTATTATGTCAAGTCCTCTTCATTTATTTCTGTTTGCTTTTTTTCTTCGCAATTAGCGTTATATACTTTGCCTTTCATCCCTCTTTGAACCTATTATTGTGCTCTTTATTAACATTTTTATTTCATTGATTGATTAATATATCGATTGATCCGATTTGATTAAGACATCCTGAAGAGGCTTCAAACAGATGAAGGCAGGAGCAAAGACACGCTAAAAAAGACACATGGTGAGTTCATGCGTTTCATTGATTTATTGAGTTAACTGAGCTTTACAGAGGGGATCGAGCGTGAGCCATTTTCTCTTTTTTTCCTTCAAAGTGTTTTCAAAGGGTCACTTAAAAACTGTTTCTTTTACTCCCAAAGAAATCTCAAAAACTTTGATAGACAAGTTCAGGGAGATGGAAGGTAGGCCCACATGTATATGGCTCTTATTTCATAAGTAAATGTCAGTGTTTTTATTGGAGAATGGCATACATGTACATGGTTGTAACAGGGTTTGGCCATTTTCAGATATTAATGCTATTTTATTAGGAAACAATTTCAAATCCTCAACTTACCGTATTTACTCGATTAAACGCCAAGGCGTTCACTAAATTTTGAGCGTGTACTAGGCGGCGTTTATTCAAAGGCAGCGGTTATTCGAGGAAAGAGTTTATTTGAAAATGATATTTCTTAAGTCACTGACAATAATTACGGTAGATCATTTGTAAATATTCTTGAAAACAGAAGCATGTTTAGAGTTCCAGAAAGAGGTCGGCCTTGATATACTGGTAAAATTCTTGTCCTTAACAACAGAACTGTACATCGTGAAAATTGTGAGGTAGTACGAGCTTGATGAAAGAGCTACAAAGTATGGCCACTTGGAACTTAATAACATTATCATACAGGAAAATATTTTTTTCCTGAATTCCCTAAACGAAAACCTAAGCGATTCAACACGAACTACTTTCCATGTTCTCTATCGCCAAAGAGTGCATATGCCAGTCAAAAAAAAAAAAAGAAAACCATCCGATTGCCCTTTGTGTGGCAAGTGATATAGTATCACTGTCTTTTTATCCAATTCTCGGTTTTCACATGACGTCACGGCCGCCATGTTGGAGCCCCTAAACAAAGAGACGGCGGCCATGTTGGAGCCCCGACCAAATCCTACGGGAATTCAACTCTATTATTATGCAAACGTTTTCTTTTGTTTTTGTTGAAAAACATGGCTGTTGATCACGTGAGTGAAAACCAGCAATTACGTGTACTTAGCATAACGCAACGATTTCTTCTCTGGTTTAATGATAGACTCAGATTTAACCCCACAGCCTTCAGCAGGGAAGTCCGATGCTCAACTAACTGAGCAAAACAATCAACATGGTGTACTTGCCAGTTCCTGCTCTAGTTTTGCAAGACTGCTTATGTATAATGAAATAGCTTGTCTGAATCATTAGCAGTCAACCTACTACATGTAACTGCTAATTACGATAAACTTAAAAAAATTACCTGGTAGCTTTCTTTTAAAAGAAAATTTAAAAGATGAGAGAGAAAAAAAATGAGGGTTGTACGAACAAAGTTCATTGGCTATAGTTTTTCGAATAACATTTTTCGCCAGCATACGAACATGGCTAAATGACCCTAAGGCAACATTTGATTCTGTAATTCGAAACCCAATCGCTGATCTTCCAGAAACCATTTATTCCCAAAAGATCAAAAATCTCAATACTCACCGGGTCACCCCTTATTTTACTTTTTAAAGAAATGCTGAAGCAGTTGAAATCGCACGGAGACAGCCTGAATGCTAAGCTTGGAGAGAATGGAGGTACAGTTAAGTTGAAATAAAACTCGCATAATTTATGAGATGGAGTGACAGAAGTTGTTAGAAATCGCATTAGGGTATCTTAAGTGGGCCCTCCTTTATAAGTTGTGCATAAAGGAAAATGTACTTACGTAGAGGGTATTGACGGTCATCTCTAGATAAAATTTAATCACGGAAACTTTACTTTTTTTTGAGGTCTCAATTCAATACAGTACTGCATGATAATGAGACAAGCACTGTTCGAGTGCAGCTCATTGGTTGGGGCAGAGATCGCTGGTTCAAGATCCGTTCTGACCACTCGTTGAATTTGTTCATGGTAGTCCCTGCTACAACTTCTCGGCTGCACTTGTAAATAGCCAACTGATTTTCCCTGGCTAGTTGGGATTCGTAACAGGTGTTGTTGTTGCTCCGTTGTGTCGTTTCATTGATTGTGGTTTATTGGTTTGGGGAGTGGCCAATTAAGTATGTATAGTATTGTATTGCCCTCTAGCTTAATTTTGTCAAACAAACTTGCAACGCAACTTTTTTTCTGGCGTCAATACAGTACTCCATTGTAATAAGAGAAGTACTGACCCAGCAGGAATGGCAAAACCTCTTTTTGAACATTTTTTAACTTCCAAGTAAGCCGTGGAAGTGGAAAATGCATCATTATTTGTACTGACTGGAATTGAAAATGATCACTGGATTCAGGGCGACTTGCAAAGAAGAAACAAATTCAGGTCTGAAAGGGACTCTGACCTTGTGATTGCATTGCAATACTCTACCATTTCAGCCATCGGGGATAATACATTTCTGTAGTATGAACGCGCAACAGACTTACTTCCAGATTGCGTGTGGGATCGAATGATAGAGCAGCATATGACAATTGCATACTCATGGGTTGGAATTCTTTTTTTGGCTTTCTTTACAACTCCCGAACTTACTTGTTGAATTGCGATATAGACTAGGAGTCGTCACAACCCAAAGTTCAATATATATATGGCTCTTTCTCTCAAATACTTCACTATCAGTTGTAAGTACAGTCGACCTCAACAGAAGTAAGGAATAGGTATCATTCTCAAGTATTCAACGCTGGGAGAACAACGGCGTTTTTATTCTCAATTAATGAATTTCTCTCTTTCAGATGCTTATGGGCCAGTGGTTGTCCTTATCGACGTTATTCGACAACTGTACAAAAGCCGTGAAGGATGGCTTGCGCCCTTCCCGTGGTGCGAAGAGTTCCGATTCCATCTTGACAACATTTTTACTAGGCTTAAAATGGTCAGTAGGAAAAAAGAACGCGGTGTTAAGACTGACTCCATTGTCAACATGTTGGAAATCTTCAAACCACATGAGGAATGTTTACAACCCAGAAAGATTTTGATTGAAGGACAGCCAGGCATTGGAAAGACAACCTATTGTAACAAGGTTGCTTATGACTGGGCCAAGAACTGTAAAGCTGAAGATTCGTTTCCTGATGTCCAAGTGTTGCTGTTGTTGAAATGTAAGGACGTTAACTCTGATTTATGGGAGGCTATTGATGACCAGCTTTTACCAAAAGACATAAAGAGAGAAGATAAAGAGAAGTTCTTCACCTTCGTTCAGGACCATCAGCCAAAGGTTTTGCTAGTACTTGACGGATTGGATGAGTTACCAACCCATAAATTACCCGTCTATAAAGAGATTATTCAAGGACGAATACTTCCAAAATGTTATTTAGTGGTTACAGCACGACACGAAGCTGGAATCAAAGTACGCGAATGCTGCGACACCCTGTTAGAGGTCGAAGGATTTACCAAATACGATGCAGAAGATTTTGTTTCCAGATATTTCAAGACCGAGGAGCATCTGGCTGAAAAGCTCTTGGACAAGCTGCGCACAGACGCAAGCCTTAGGGAAGTAACTGCAAATCCACTGAATGCAACACTTCTTTGCCTCCTTTGCGAAGACTTTCAAGGAGATTTGCCAAAAGGTAGAACTCTGCTTTACGTCGAAATAGTGCAGTGTGTGCTGAGAAGGTATAGGAAAAAGAAAGAATTACCAGAAACGGACGAAGACCTAACACATTTATACCATGCTGAATTAAAGTATCTTGGTTGTATAGCGTTGAATGGCTTGCTCAAGGATGAGATGTATTTCGACGATAGTGCTTTTCGAAATTGTACCAGCAACTTAATACCTGAATTGGGATTTCTGTCAGTTCAGCCTGGACGCAGCAAACGAACACCGAGCCGGTGTTATGGGTTTCTACACAAGAGCTTTCAGGAGTTCTTCGCTGCATATTATCTCAGTTGCCAGCTAGTCGATGAAGAAATTAGTCTTGATGGCTTAGTTGCCGACACAAAGTCTCAACAGGTGCTTATTTTTACCTGTGGTATCTTGGCTCAATGGTGCGAGGCAAAAGCCATGGCACTTATGGCAAGTGTAGCAAGTCAAATCAACCAATTAACTGACGAGACGAAACGTGGTGACTATCTATGCACTGCATTGAATTGTATTAAGGAATGTGAAAAAGAACAGGGTACCTTTGGAATAGAATTGGCGGGTTCTCTTGGTTCGCTTCTTGAAATTCAGCATATTTTGTGTCGACAGCGGATATATGACAGTGGCGTTGCTATACTGGCTGATGCAATGGCAACAAACGGTTACACAGTTGAATTTGTTTTCTAACGAAATCGGTGACTCGGGTGCAGCTGCACTGGCTAAAGCAATAGAAATCAATTCAACACTGACAGAGTTGGATTTGTCTCGCAATGAAATCGATGACTCGCGTGCTGCTGCACTGGCTAAAGCAATGGAAATGAATTCAACGCTGACAAAGTTGTATTTGTCTGACAATAAAATCGGTGACTCGGGTGCTGCTGAACTGGCTCAAGCAATGAAAATTAATTCAACGCTGACAAAGTTGGATTTATCTTTAAATGAAATCGGTGACTTGGGTGCTGCTGAACTAGCTAAAGCAATGGAAATGAATTCAACGCTAACAAACTTGTATTTGTCTGACAATGAAATCGGTGACTCGGGTGCTGCTGCACTGGCTCAAGCAGAGGAACTGACAGGGCCCTTTGGTCCAGTTGAGCGTATTTCATACTAATTTGTCAAAACGTTTTTAAACGGATCCTCCCTTGGAGGTAATCGTTGGACCTAAGGCCAGAGCCCAAAAGAAGCTCATCAGGCGTTTTGCTGCAATGTGTTAGAGCAAATCGGCCAACTCAGTGTTGTACTAAAGGCTAACGCTCAAAACGTTAACCATTCAGTCTTTTCAGGAAGGGAATTCGACCTTTTTAAACTCGTTTTATAAAACCAAATTTTTGTGTTTGACTCTCCCACCGACGCAGCACAAGACGTTTGAGAGAAATGTTTATATTTGTAGTGCGGGCAAGAGAGGAAAGAGAGTAATGATCCTCGCACAATATTACTATTTTTCGTCTATATCCTGTTCTTCAAATATAAACATTTCAGCCATTGAGTCGTTTCACTGGAACACATGAGCCCAACACATTAGGGGCTTTAGATCGGAGGACGAGAACAAATACGAGATTTCCGTACGGAACATTCGCTTTAGGTTTGGAAGACAAGATTTTCGAAGTGCGCGTGCTCAGAACACAAAACTGGCACTTAGTCCAATCTCGATCCCAGAGCTCCTCTCTTTTGTGCATTACTAAGTGAGGGAGAGGAGAGCTCTGAGAAACCCTTAAGACAAGTGTCTTCTCATTGGTTTTCGCGAAGAACAACGAAAAGAGTCTCTAGTTGGTGCATTCATGTAAGCACGAGGAGTGAGCAGGCCCTGTAAGGTTCAAATAGCCAATCTTTGGTTATAAAAACCCTACTGCGCATGTTCTCCTACAAAGAGGTTCCCAGAGCCTCGGGTCATGCGGAGACTTAAGATCCGAGGCTGTGATGACGATAATTAACAATTATTCGCCGAAGGCGAAGTGATTATCGGTGAATATTCACCGAGACGAAGTCGAGGTGCATATTCACCGGTAATCACTGAGCCTGAGGCGAATAATTCTTTTAGTATAAATACACAGGTGATTATTTCAAAAAAGAGAAAAAAAAAAGCATTTCAACGCAAAATCATCTTCACTTACGGTGGCAAAACGACTACTGGTAGCCATTTTGTTCCTCGAGGCGATTATCGGCTGATAATCCGAGATAGCGAGCCAATGAGAGCGCGCGATTTTGTGTAATCATATGTGTGTGTATACTAATGACTTTTAGTCGTCCTTATCCTCGGATTTAAGGGTCCCTATCGACCTTCTCCCAACTGAGTTGCGTCATAGCTCCGTTGGGTGAGCATTGCACATTTCGTAAAATTGAATCCCGCTGTAACTACCTGTATTTTTCTGGTGCTCGTAAAGACAGTTCCTTAAATTGTCCAGATGACTGTGCGTATCATTGTTCTCTTTCGACAAGAAATTTGTTCAGAAACTGATCCAGCACAACTTTTCTTTTTTTTTACAGCCTTTGCTGTCTGTGAAGTTTCCACGAGTCAGTGTAGTCTTATAGTTGAGGGTGCAAGGCTAACATGTGCATGTTCTAGGTTCAAATTAATCTCCCTCTGTTAAGGATTTGCTTCCTAAGCTGAAGTGTTAACGTTTAACCATGCTTTGTACAAACTCAACTAGTTTGTCTTTCCAGGGTTTTAGTTTCTTTATACTTATAATAATAATAATAATAATAATAATAATAATAATAATAATAATAATAATAATAACTAAGGCTTCGTAGCAGCGCGAAGTAGGATATTGCTTTGATGAACCACACGATGTTTTTGAAGTTCATTCTTAGATGAGACGCCATGCATCGTCAGTTGTACATTGAGAAATAAAATGAAAATATGCAATAAATAGTATAACAAAGTGAGATATTAACGATAACAATTAAGGATGACGGCGCGAGCCAAAAAAAAAAAGAGTGGAACTATTTAAGCTTAGAAAGGAGACTAATTAATATGAAAGGGATACATTAAGACGTTTGACTTGGGAATTTAAAGACGGCTGCTCCCAAAGGATGTGCATTGAAAGCTTGTGGAAGCAGAGTTGGGAATTTTGAAATAATCTTCTGAGCAAAGGGAGCGACGATTGTCAGAACTTCTCAGGTGTTTAAAGATGTGATAATCTTTGCATGTGTCTATTGGTTTCACCAACGTAACAGGCACTACAGCCTGCACATGAAAACCTATAAATGACTCGCGAACGTAAATCCGTAGGGATGGGATCCTTGAACCCAAACCATCTCCTGATTTTACACGGGGTGAACACCAACTTAATGTCTACGTCAGGGCAAAAAGTGCTAACTAATTTCTTAATTCTGCGTTGCGTTGCGATAGAGAAAGGACCGATGTACGGTAATTTAAAATACAAACAATTGTCTTTACGAATAGCACCCTGAGTGGAATCGGGGGTAAAGTGATTAAGGAATTTTCTAAAACATTCTCGATGACGTTAGAAGGGAACAAATTCCTCCTTAATGATTTGGTAAGGTTATTTATGTCAAGGTGAAAGCCAGCCCAAGTATTATAATAATAATAATAATAATAATAATAATAATAATAATAACAATAATAATAATAATAATGATAATAATAATAACAACAACAACAACAACAACAATAATAATATTTTATATTCTTTATATATGTTAAGAGACAATACCCATGGAGAGTCGAGAATAGGACAAAACGCTGCCCCTTGCACAAGTCGAGCTCCTAATCTTTCCTTCTACACACGGCCCTACCAGTTGCATGCTTTACAATAAATACTGCTGTGAGTAAATAGAAGTTTTTAGACTTTATTTTACCTCGGCCACCTGCCAGAATTCCCAGAATAAGAGCTTTCTCTGCTCGACTCAGACGGCTTGAATTTTTGAACATTTCGTGTGCAGCTAGCATTTGGTCTCGCTGCAACAAAACAAACAAAAACACATGATCCTTGATGGTAGCAACATTGTGCGTAAGTGACTACTTCACGATACAGGGAAAGCTACTACCACCCCCTGGGGCCACCAGAAGAACTGAGAGATGTACTTGTTATTATTATTATTATTATTATTATTATTATTATTATTATTATTATTAGTAGTAGTAGTAGTAGTAGTAGTAGTAGTAGTAGTAGTAGTAGTAGTAGTAGTAGTAGTGGTAGTAGTAGTAGTAGTAGTAGTAGTAGTAGTCCAGGTGTGGCTGAAGTAGGAACAGCAGATGGAGTCTTGTTTTTTTCATCCGCAGACAAGCGTGCTGTAAAGGTTGCTAAACTGGCTGCTAGTGCTGCAGCTGCTGCTTGTGTCTTCTGTCTCTCCCTCATCGTTATCTGCCGTTGTTTTTCAACATGCATCTGATAAAACAAACAAAAGTTCTATTATCTGCAGGACAGGGTTCGTTATAAAGTGCTCCCAACCTTAAATAAACATATTTTCGCTTTACAGTCAAACCAAGTGAAGCGTACCCCTCAAGATTGCATTAATGAACTGATTATTTGAAACTTGAACCCGCTAGTCGTTTCAAGAATGCAATAATGAATTGATTATTCGAATATTGAACTCGCTCGTTCGATCCAAGAATACGGCTAACGGGTTCCGTTTCCGAAAAATCGATTCATCATTGCATTCTAGAAAAGACTAGTAGGTTTGAAACCTACTAGTCGCAACAGTGAATTGATTTTTCGAAAACGGAATCCGTTAGCGAATTTAGCCGTATTCTTGGATCGAGCGAGCGAGTTCAATATTCGAATAATCAATTCATTATTGCATTCTTGAAACGACTAGCGGGTTCAAGTTTTAAATAATCACTTCATTAATGCAATCTTAAGGGGTACGCTTCACTTGGTTTGACTGTAAATGCACTGTAAAAATCAACAAAACCAAAAGTAGTTTGCTTCCACTGACGTTCAGTGTGTATGTTATGGTTAATATTTCCCTGGTTATTTATTTATTTATTTATTTTTTAAGCCACTTCAATTGTGATTTTCCTTTGTTTCAGATTATAGTGGTGATTGAATATTTAGGCAAATTCAAATTTGAACTGATTTGCAAAGTTTTGAACCAAAGAAATATTTGAACCACGACATGTACACCTGCTGAACCACTGGATGGCTGCAAATGGCAGCAAAGTAAGACTGTTTTCGCCAGGTCAAGCACACTTACCTTCAGAAATGCAGGTAATTACAAGGCACCCCAATTTTGACCTCTAACACAAAGTGTTCCTCTAAGTATAAGCATATTTACTATTAATTTAGCAACAACAGGAGGGGCTGGGGGGAGGGTGGGCTAAGCCTCCTCCACCACTTTTCTCCTATTGTGTTTTTTCTCGTAAACCTCCCCCCTCCCCTCACACTTCCGTGATCCATACCAAAACACTGCCCAACTCTTCCCCCCCCCCCCCCCCCCCTTCACTTTCAAACGTACTCCGCGGCCGCTGCTTATGGGTTGGTGTTATTTCCTGGTAAAAGTAAAGGCAACTGTTTGTCTTCACTTGAAAATCAGAGTTTAGGGTACACTTTGTGACGTTCATTGTCAATCTTTCCAGACGCGAGTGAGGTTGAAGTTGGGAAGAAGAGCAAGGGGACACTCTGTGATGCGTATAAAAATAGTTGCACATCTAATTACGAGCATCTCTGCACATATCTGGTCATGTCATATATTTTTGATTTAAACAAAAAACCCTCAACAAAAGTATACAGAGATAAGATCTTTGATCTCGTATGGACTACATGTATGTGTAGCTCCTGCTGTGTCAACTTAACTTAACTTGACTTTTATAGCGCTATAAGTTATAATAATCATATTCTAATGCGCCTTACATATATCATATAATTTAAATAAAAGTAGAATAACCTCACTTGTTTACATAGACTAGAACGGAAAATTAAAAAAAAAAAGTCTATTAACAA